>NC_134483.1:381470679-381770679 GCF_040206685.1 Ascaphus truei
AAAGAAAACTAAACAATGTTGACATAGCTAACTGATATATAGGTGTAGCCCTGGTAAGAAATGGGGCTATAGTTCTATCCTCCTGGTATAATCCCTGGTAAGGGCAGGTTGCCAGGAGTTATCATGGGTTTCTCCAACTTCAAGCATTGCCCTGAGTGGTGGAGGTAGGTCATCTGTCCCTGTGTCAAAGCAAGAGACACAGGGGCGGTGCCTGCTGAGATCATAAAAGAGCAGTGCGTTTCCTATTTAGTGTGTGTGTTCTGTCAGTCTGACATTAGTGATAGTGAGTTAGGAGGAGAGGAGTGATCAGCTCATGAGTAGAGCTGATCTAGCTACAGTTAGTGAGGGGGAACCAAATACCTCCCACCCTGCTTAGGGAGTGAGGGAAGAGCTAGCCCCACTCTGGATGCCTTTGGTCCAGAGTGGCGGCAGGGACATCACAAGGGAGAACAGTTAGTGGACTGTGCATCAACTGTACCTGTCGGCTGCTGCTGCTGCCCAAGAGAATAAAGAGACTGCTGCTTTTAAAGATAATCCTTGTGTGAGACTGGAATTTCTCATCCCTGTGGGGAAACTCTGTGGTAAGGATTCCACCCCGCATTCCTGGGGCTTACTATAGATGGAGGCGCTGCACCATTGAATCAGAACAAAGGCATCCACCCCAGTAACCTGTTTCTGTTATCCCCCATATCATCACGGGAGACTCAGGCCCTCCTGTTGCCAGCAGGTATGCACCACACAGAGACACCTAGCCAGACTCAGAACACCTTAGGGGACCTGATCTGCGATTAAGGGGGGGAAGATGGGCTATATAGGTATTCCTTGGATGTGCTTCATCCTATCTGAGAGCTGCCGGAGACCCCCACACCAATATTCATTGTTCAACTATTGATGGACTTCATTTGAAAAGGACTGGTTTACCACCTCTTTCCACTTTTTACTGTTTATTTATGTAGTGATGTGTTTTATACCTTTATAGTTCATTCACTTATTGAGCACATAGGATTTTATATCATTATAATTTTTATTTTTATAGGATATAATCATTCACCCTTTTGATATCCCCTAATTGTAAAACACATAAATTTTCGGCGCTACTTTATATTTTACAATAAATTCCCAAAAACAGTATAATTAAACTTAGAGGAAATGTCCCACTGTGTCAGAAATAAATACTGAGGCCACTATTATTAGTAGATATTTGTTAAAGTCTTGATAGACTCACCACGTTGCTAGCAGGTTAACTAGCCCTATCCTTGAGGCAAACAATGTTAACTGCATTGTCAGAGCATGGTGGTAAACATCTGTGATATTGTGCGTAATGTTTGATAAAGATGTACTCACTCCTTTCCGTGGACCCTCGTTGTGCTGTTTGTGTGCTCCTGCCGAAGTTGAATCAATATGGAGAAAAAGTTGTGAGGCGGTGCAACTGCTCCGAGGGAAAATGAGACCGGACTGCTATGCTCTCGTACAAAAAATGTTTATTGGCACATTAAAAGAAACAGCAAGGGAAAAGATCCTTCTTACGCGTTTCACACAGTGTTTGCGCTTTATCAAAGAGTACTGACTGATTAAAAACACTAAACCTAAATAGCCACAGTGACCCTGACCCGCAACCAATGGTGGATAGAATGAACTAACCGCCCCTTACCTGAGGTGTATACAACCTCCTCTAATAGTAATCACTGGAGGGGGAAGTGCTAAACGGGAGATCTGCGACTAAATAAAACAGATGAATAAACAGATAACGTGATTGGATGCGAGACTGTGCTACTCAACAACACTCCACTGGACGTTAATGCTTATAACTAAAGTTTAAACAAATGTCCCGCAAACAATTTTAACACAAAGAAGAAATCCATAAGTTGTTTGAAAATAAAAACAATACCTTGCTGAAATAAAAGACCTGATATATATGTGTATATTGTATATATAATGTATATATATATATATATATATATATCATAAATGACTCATAATTAGACTGTAAGCTCCTCGGGGCAGGGACTCCTCTTCCTTAATGTTACTTTTATGTCTAAAGCACTTATTCCCATGATCTGTTATTTATATTATCTGTTATTTATTTGATTACCCCATGTATTACTACTGTGAAGCGCTATGTACATTAATGGCGCTATATAAATAAAGACATACAATACAATACTCATAATGCCCGTCAATAATCTGGTAGACTATAGGAAATAGCTAGAAAGTTTAGCAATATATTCCTCATAGAGGCATAGGATGTTTTGATATTAATGTGCATTGAATTAACCTATAGAACTCAAAGGCAATTGAATGTATCATCATGTTACAATGACTCATATATCTAAATAATTGATTAAGAATCACCTAAAATATGTGTCAATGTATTATCATACCTCAAAAACTCAATAACGAGTAAAAAATAAGAGAGGCATTGATTACAGCACTACATCTAGCCTTAGCCAACATTATATAGAGGTAGTTTTAAACTTATTTATTGTATTGACTATGATAACTAAATAGATCTCATATAAGTATTCATTGTAAAATAAGTAACAACACATACCATTGAATAACACTGACATGAACTAACAACAATGGCATATATTGAACACTGAATGGCGCTCAAGAGTAATCTTGAAAATGTAAATATTACTGTGATGATAATATCACGGAGTGGAATTCTGTTAAACAGATGTCATAGAAGAATTTATCAATAGAGACAGGATATATACAGTATATATATATATTCTGATATTCTTATTGATCTTAGAAGAAAACGTATCCAATCAATAAATAATGATCATAGGGAGTCATACATAGAACATATTTAACCGGTAACCACCAATAGAACTACAAATAATACAAAATGAACTAAATAATAAAATTGAATCTATTTATAGATATTTTTTTTTTTATTAACTCACAATTATTTTATGTTTCATACACAATTTTTTCTTCAATCACGTGGCACAGCAATGGGAATATCTTTTGCCCCATGTTATGCCAATCTGTTTATGGGATTTTGGAGAGCACCTATATTTATGATGGTAATAATTATTTTCGTAATCATATTGTTTTCTTTAAAAGATACATAGATGATCTTATTTTTATATGGGATGGGGATATAATCACTTTGAATAAGTATATCCCCTCACTTAATATTAATAATCTTAATTTAAAGTTCACTTATGAATTTCACCACAATTCTATAAATTATTTACATGTAAATCTATTCATAGATCTTTCACTTAATATTCATACTGACGTGTTCAGAAAATTTAACACACGTAATACGTATTTAAGGGCAGACAACAGTCATCCTAACGCCTTAATCGGGAATATCTAAGGGACAATTCCTTAGATTGGGGAGACTATGTTCAAATGATGAAACATTCATTTGTCAATCCCATAATTTAATGAAAAGATTTAAAGATAGAAGCTACAAAGACTCAATTATCCAGGAGGCCTTCAACCATGCCTTACGATCAGATCGTGATCAATTATTTTTGAAATGTGGAGAAAGGAATAAACAAACTAAAAAACAATCATTGACCCCTCTTTTCATTACACAGTTTAGCAAACAAGCACAACAAATTAAATATATTGTTAATCAGCATTTGGGAGTTCTTAGTTTAGATCCAGAGCTTTGTCCATTCATTGAGACAGGTCTGAAATCTATGGTTAAAAAAGCAAAAACTTTGGCAACATACTTGTCTCCCAAGTTTATTCCATTCAGAACCAACAGTTTCCATGAATTTAAAAACAACAAAAGGTTTCTTTAAGTGTGGTTCTTGTAATTTTTGTCAGTATGCCCTCCCTGCTAAAATGTCAAAGGTAAGGAAAATGAAAATTCCTTATACAATCGAAACCTTTATGAATTGTAAGACACAATTTGTTGTGTATTACATCTGATGTGGATGCACCAAGGGATACATCGGAAGGATAATTAGACCTTTAAAACAACGTATCTCAGAACATGTCTGTTTGATTAAGAACGGTGATGTCAAACCCCCTGTGTCTAATAATTTTCTACAATGTTCCCAAGGAGGACTCACAAACTTCCACTTTATGGCAATAGAACATGTCACATTGTCGGTACGTGGAGGTGACAGATGAAATATTTTCAATAAAAGAAAGATGTTCTGGATGTTCTCTTTGGCACACTTAGTCCCTCTGGGATAAACATTGACTGGGAATTAAACCTTTTTTTGCATTATTATTGTTTTTTTATTTATTTATAATGTGTTTTTTAAATTATATTAATTTCATTTGTTCTACTTCAAATGTTCTTTTCAATTATTACATAGTTATATTTTTCAGATATATTTTGTCTTATATGATTTAATCATGGTCCGTTTTATTATTTAGTTCATTTTGTATCATTCGTAGTTCTATTTGTGGATACCGGTTAATAGGTTCTATGTATGACTCCCTATGATCATTATTCATTGATTGGATATGTTTTCTTCTAACATCCAGTGGAGTGTTGTTGAATAGAACAGTCCCGCATCCAATCACGTTATTTGTTTATTTATCTGTTTTATTTAGTCGCAGATCTCCCGTCCTGTTAAGCACTTCCCCCTCCAGTCATTACTATTAGAGGAGGTTGTATACACCTCAGGTGAGGGTCGGTTAGTTCATTCTATCCACCATTGGCTGCTGGTCAGGGGCACTGTGGCTATTTAGGTTTAGTGTTTTTAATCAGTCAGTACTCTTTGATAAAGCGCAAACACTGCGCAAAATGCGTGAGGGATTTTTTCCCTTGCTGTTTCTTTTAATGTGCCAATAAACATTTTTTTGTACGAGAGTATAGCAGTCCGGTCTCATTTTTCCTCCGACCAGTTGCATCGCCTCACAACTTTTCTCCATATATTTAAAAAATGAATCTCTAAGTATTCACTAAGTGATGCCGGTTATCACACCCTGCTATGGTATTAACTGCCATTGAATGGAACTTAATGCTGGAGTGTGATACCCCACCCTGGTGCCTACCGGCCTAAGATATCTCCAAGTCTTAAAATTCAAGCTTCTGAACTGGTACACGTAGCTCTGCCACCACTTTTACTTTGGCACAGATAGTGTGAACGATAGATGCCTCTCTGTCTCGCTCTACCTGAATCTCATTTTGTTCACGTGAGGGAGACGAAAATTTAAAAAAAAAAAAAAATATTTGGGGAGATGCAAACTGCACATTATTTCTTTTTTTTGAACATGGCAAAACTCAATTATGCTGTGTTTGTTTATCAGTATTGATTACAGAAATCCCAAGTGAAAACAGTGAAAATTTGGAAAAGCCTCTAAAATATTGCCATGCTTGGGGTAAAATTTGATCCATAAGTAACGTAATGGTGATGACCAATTTTTGGTGAAGTTTAGACATTTTTTCGATGTCCAAATGTACAAAATTGCCAATTCTTTTTCTATTGTGTACAAGTGTCTAGCCACCTGCCGGTGCAGTTTTGACATATCATGCAGGATCATATTAATAGTTTGGTTCTGGAATCCTTTCTGTAGTGTTATATAAAGAAAATACCTGTGCGGTTTTAAAAGTTCTGCATACACTATGGGGCTCATTCTAGTAGGTTTGATAACTAACGCATTATGCATTTTGAGCACTTATCGAATGAGTTGGCATGTGTAGCTATTCTGCCAAACTCGCTCGAGAAGTGCTTCTTTCCAATCGGTAGCGCTCCCGCACAGGCAAACCATACTGGGGCTCGAAAAATGCTCAAACTCGCATTTTTAAAAAAAATCTACCTATTCTAGTAGCTCCGAGAATCTCATCGATGCTGCCACTAAAAAGCGACTCACAGTTCTCAACTCCCCACTTGAAGGGTGATGTGATGGGATTTGTGGTATGACTTAGAAGAAAAAATGTATTTTTACTGCATCGGATTGAAGCCGGGAGTCTCTGGAGCTGACACGCATTAATACCAGCTCCAGCAACTCCCTGCTTCAATTATGTGTAATAAAAATACATTTATAGGCAGCTTTATTACCATAGCGGCTAACCGCTAAGGTAATTAAGGTGTTAAATACCAGTGCCCGGTTTATTGGGTGTATAGGGGGTGGGTGAAGGTGGTATTTAGCCCGTGGTGGGTTTTTAGGCCTACTGGGAGGGATCCGGGAGGAGTTAACCCCTTCATTACCTTAGCGGTTACCACCGCTAAGGTAATGAAGGGGTTAATCCCTCCCGCTACCCACCCGGTAGGCATAAACACCCACTACCAGGGACATTATGTCTCTAACTCTATTCATATATCTCCATCTCTCCTTTCTTCACCACTTCTGAGTTCACATGAACTCCTTTCTTACCTGCGCCCTCTGACACTACACAGCTATATCCCCTGCACTAAAACACACCCCTACAAATCCTCCTCACACATTCTCTTTCTATCCATGCTTCTCCTCCTTGCTTCTGGGGATATCTCTCCTAATCCTGGTCCCCGCCTTATTCCTACATACTCTCGTCTTCGCCTGCCAAATGCAACCTCTACTCCTGGTGTCAACCCCTCCAACCTCATACCCATCCCCTGCCACCCTCCCCCTTCTCTCCCTTTCTCCTGTGCTCTTTGGAATGCACGCTCCCTTTCTAACAAGTTCCTCTCTGTGCATGACTTCTTTCTCTCTCACTCTCTGCTCCTATTTGCTATAACTGAGACCTGGCTCACTCAGTCTGACTCTGCTCTGGAAGGTGCCCTCTCTTATGGTGGCCTTTCTTTCTCCCACACTCCGTGCCCTGATGGCAGGGGTGGAGGTGTGGGGCTCCTGCTCTCCTCTCTCTGCCGTTACCGAACCCTTCTTATTCCTCCCTCTCTTGCTTTTCCCTCCTTTGAGGCTCACACTGTTCAGATCTTCACTCCTCTCCCTGTCCATGTGGCTTTCATCTATCACCCACCTTCCTCTACTCATTCCCCTTCTGCCTTTCTCTCTCACTTTGAATCCTGGCTCTCTTTCTTTCTCTCCTCAGACTCCCCTGTTCTTCTCCTTGGCGACTTCAATTGCCATATTGATGACCCCTCTCTTCCTTGGGCTTCCCGCTTTCTCTCTCTAAGCTCTTCTTTTGGCCTTCAACAGTGGAATACAGCCAGCACCCACAAGGACGGCCACTACCTCAACCTGGTTTTCACAAAAAACTTCTCTCTCTCTGATTTCTCCATTTCCCCCTTTTCTCTCTCTGGCCATCAACTCATCTAATTCTCTCTATCTCACTTCTCCATCTCCATCTACCCCTCGGTTCTGCAGAAACCTGCGCTCTATTCACCTATCTGACTTTGAGTCCACTTTACGCTCCTCCCTCTCCTCTCCCAGCTCTGCTACAGACCCTGACAACCTGGTCAGGAACTACAACTCTGCCTTGTCCTCCTCTCTTGATTTACATGCCCCGCTTTCTCTTTGCAGTCCTCGCCCTTCTAACCTCAGACCCTGGCTAAATTCCCACACGCGCATGCTACGTTCCTCCACTCGTTCCTCTGAATGCCTCTGGAGGAAATCTCATACTCTCGCAGACTTCCTTCACTACAAATGTATGCTATCTTGTCTCAACTCTGCCCTCCCGCAGCCTAAAGAAAATACACAATTAAATAACATTCAATCAATGTGTTTCTTACCTTTGCTGTCTTCACCCTCCGAATCCTACTCGGGCACCATCTCTTGGTCCATGGTGTATACATTTAGCCACGCTCAGTAGCACTCCTTTTGACTGACAAACACACACACACACACACACACACACACACACACACACACACACACACACACACACACACACACACACACACACACACACACACACACACACACACACACACAGTTAAGTTATGGTGGGTAAAAAAAGTGACAAAACCCCTCCACAGCAAAGCATATAGCAAATGGAAATATTCCTGTATCCTCATTTGCATGTCTTGGACAGGTCTGCAACCCCGCCTTTCACCATTATCACCCAGCACTTCCACTGCAGCAAGGGATTCTGGGAAATGACATGCAAATGAGCACACAGTGCCACCATTTGCTTCAAAACCATTCAACACGGTTCCCCTATAGGCTTAAGCTTGCTGCATGGTCACAGCTTTGAGCACAGCCAGGGTTAAGATGCCTAGCCATAGCCATGGGTTTGCTGGCTATGCATCTTAACCCTGGCTGGGCTCAAAGCTGTGACCATGCACAGCTTTGTCTTTAATACATTTTATTTACCATATTGCTTTGAGTGCTGCTTCTTTGTTTTCTCGTCTGGGAAAGCAATGGTTCATATATATGTGTGTAAACTCTGTATATAATACAGTAATGCACTTCATAATCAATAATACAGCATACATGAAGATGCTATTCAACAAATATCATGCTAATATTTCTTTTTTAAATGGTCATTAGTTTTATTAATATTTTCATTTTAATGTCTCAAACTTCTGGTCACTAACCCCTAAATCACTGTAGCGGTTAGTAATCGCTATAGAAATTAAGGGGTTAACCCCCGTCCCCTGCTACCCACCCAGGAGGCCTAACCATCCTCCCTGGGGACACTACCCCCACCCCCTCCACCCATTGATTGTCACAGTGGTAAACCATGCCCCCAATATGGGCATGGATTGCCACAATGACAATGAATGGACAAGCAAAAAAAAAAAACCCCACAAAATACAATACATTCCAATGAAATAAAATCAAGCATTTGCAAAAAAAAATTAAAATAAATAAATATGCATTGTTTGTCACTGTGCTTATCTATACCGAGAAAGGGGCATAGATAAGCACACTGGTAGTCAATTGGCAGCCTAAAGAAAATACACAATTAAATAACATTCAATCAATGTGTTTCTTACCTTTGCTGTCTTCACCCTCCGAATCCTACTCGGGCACCATCTCTTGGTCCATGGTGTATACATTTAGCCACGCTCAGTAGCACTCCTTTTAACACACACACACACACACACACACACACACACACACACACACACACACACACACACACACACACACACACACACACACACACACACACACACACACACACACACAATGTGGTAATTTTTGGGGGGTTTCTAGAGCTTGCTGAGTATCTGTGTGTTTATTAACCTTGTCCAGGTGGTCTCAGCTGTTTTTGGAGGCTAGTGGCTCATCCTCCCCAGGGTTTAAGCTCACCCCTCCATACTTTACAAGTTGGCAGGTCAGTTTCATTTTGCTGGGTTAGGGCTGGAATCCCCACAGATTCCTGAGGACATGAGAAACACAGACCACTGGATAAAATCCTCCCTAAAAAGCAGTTTGCAGCTCACCACCAAATCTCCCTGCTTCAGCACAGACCAGAACAGTAAGACCGGGCAGGGAATTGAATTGCATTCAAAGGTCCCCGGTATACAGTATGCCCAAACCCCAGAACCCAGTGTGGGGTTCAGTACATCTCTCACCAGGTATAAGGTGGCGAGAGGTATGTTTTAAGTTACAGTAATGTTCAGTATGGGTAAAAATCCATTTGCATGGGAGACAGAGAGGCTACTCCGTCCTCTAAACTCCAAAGTTAATCCAGGATATGAAAGTATTAAACCCTTTGTTATCAAGGAAGGGTAAAGGAAGAAAAGCTTCAATAAGCCATCTTGGCAAGATGTCACCCTGCCCAAACTGAGCGGCACCAGGTAAGAGGGGCAAGGTCTCATATGCTAAGTGGCAAAGGTGCAAAGTTCGCACATGCCCACAGCAGAATGAGAAGCCCCATCTGTCAGGTTTGCAAAGTATTTGCAACTCCGTGATAGGGGGACGGAAATATTCCCACGGAGAGATAGGCTGCACTAGTTAGGTATAGGAATATTAACCCTATAAGAACCCGTGCTCAATCAAAGGATTAAGGTGTTAAAAGTGCTGGTCTCCCGTGACAATGACTTTGGGCGCTATTGCTAAGACTGCTGTCTACAAGCACTCCTAAATCCTTCTCCATCAAGGATTCCCCCAATTTATCCCCATTTAATTTGTAAGTCGCCAATTTATTCTTGTATCCCAAATGCATAACCTTACATTTATCTCTATTAAACCTCATCTGCCATTTACCTCCCCACGTTTACAGTTTCTCCAAGTCCTTCTGGAAAGAATTTACACCCTGCTCTGATTCTACTACCTTACATAATTTAGTAACATCAGCAAAGATGGAGACTTTGCTCTCAATGCCAACCTCAAGGTCATTAATAAGCAAGTTAAAAAGCAGGGATCCCAGTACCGATCCCTGAGGTACTCCACTCATGACTTGAGCCCAATCTGAAAAGGTTCCATTTATGACAACTCTCTGTTGTCTATCCTTCAACCAGTTTTCAATCCAGGTGCATACATTATTACTGAGTCCAATTTGCTTTATTTTGTACACCAACCTCTTGTGTGGAACCGTATCAAAAGCCTTTACAAAATCTAAGTACTGTAGACCAAATCAACTGCACTACCCTGGTCTAAATTCTTACTTACCTCCTCAAAGAAACAAATAAGGTTAGTTTGGCATGATCTATCCTTCATAAATCCATGATGACTATTACTAATAATTTTGTTTTCCATTAGGTATTCCTGAATATTATCCCGTATTAAACCTTCAAGTAGTTTCCCCACTATTGAAGTCAGGCTTACAGATCTGTAATTCCCTGGTTGTGATCTACTGTAGCTCCCTTTTCAATATCGGCACCACATATGCTTTACGCCAATCTTGTGGTACTGAGCCTGTGGAAATGGAGTCCATGAATATTAAATGTAATGGTTTGGCTATTACTGAACTTAACTCCTTGAGAACTCTTGGATGTATACCATCGGGACCAGGTGCCATATTTACTTGAATTTTTTCAAGCCGCTTATGAATTTCTTCCTCAGTTAACCAATTGTTAATTAATATGGAGGTTGTGGCTTTCTCCTGTGGCACTACTATTAAAATTGATTCTTCCCTGGTAAACACAGAGGCAAATCATTTGTTTAATACCGCTGCTTTTTCCTTATCTCCAATTATCTGCCTGCCAATCTCACACTGAAAGGGTCCTATATTTTCTTTTCTCATTTTTTTGTTATTAAGGTACTTAAAGAACTTTTTAGGGTTGATCTTACTTTCTATTGCAATCCTTTTTCCATTATCCATTTCTGCTAATTTGATTGCCCTTTTGCAATTTGTATTACATTCCTTATAATTCTGAAACGATGTCTCCGTCCCTTCTGACTTAAAGAATCTAAACGCCTTCCTCTTCTTGTCCATTTCCTCCCCTACCTGTTTATTTAGCCACATTGGTTTTGACTTATATCTTTTATACTTATTACCCAGGGGTATACACTGATAAGTGTGCTTTACTAACAATGTTTTAAAGACTGCCCATTTATCTTCTACATTTTTCCCTGCAAAAACATCATCCCAATGTATAACTTGTAGATTAGTCCTCAGTTTATTAAAGTCTTATTTTCTTTAAGGTCTTTGTTGAACCCATGTAATCTGTTTTTTGATAATTTATTTCAAATGAGACCATGTTATGATCACTGTTAGGCTGCGGCCCCGCTGCCTGCGCTGCACGCGAGCCTGCGAGGCTGGCGGCGCATGCAGCTGAATTCCCCGGTCTGCAGAGAGCTGCAGGGGGAAAGACAAGGGGGAGCGTGACTGGGGAGTGACGGGGGCGTGGCCATGACGTCACCCAGCAAGTTCACCCTCATTGGTTGAACCACCGGGGGGCATGGCCTAGTGCTCCGTGGTGACTCCTGATCTCAATTTTCTTGAGAGCAGGAGTTTCTGTCTGCGCAGCGGCCACCCAGCGGGCCTAGCCCCAATGTGGGGCAGCTCTTGTCCCTGCAGCGTCCACCACAGCGGGCACTGCATTAGCCAGCAGGGACCTGGCCTTACCCAAATGTTCCAGGACTTGAATATTTGTTATTAATTCTACATTGTTTGATATGACCAAATCCAATATTGCCCCTCTCCTGGTTGGTTCCTCAATAATTTGGGTAATTTAATTCCTTTAAGCACCCCCAAAAACCAGTTTCCTTTTGTTGTAATGCTAATCTCATTGCTATAGTCTATGTCTGGATAATTAAAATCCCCCAATATGCAAACATGACCTAGTTTTGATGCTTTC
The DNA here is from genome assembly GCF_040206685.1 of Ascaphus truei. Lineage (NCBI taxonomy): Eukaryota > Metazoa > Chordata > Amphibia > Anura > Ascaphidae > Ascaphus > Ascaphus truei. The sequence continues at coordinate 381,482,742 of NC_134483.1, forward strand.
TCCATTTGCAAAAGTTTTTAGCTTCCTCAATCTCACAGATATTTGGTGGTTTATAGCATATCCCTACAAACATTTTCTTTATACTTTTACCTCCACTGATAATTTTTATCCACAAGGTCTCTACATTTTCATCATTCCCTTCATAAACATCTTCCCTTAAAATAGGTTTTGCTGTAGATCTGGTTTAACATATAAACATACTCCACCTCGTCCTCTATTTGCTTGATCCTTCCGAAAAAGGGAATAACCCTCTAAATGAACTGCCCAGTCATGAGTTTCATTCTACCATGTTCCAGTAATGCCTATTATATCATACTGCGCCCTTGCAGCTATTAATTCAAGCTCCCCCATTTTATCTGTCAGGCTTCTTGCATGCATTTCAGTTTTTTTTTGCCTGTACTATTATCTTATCTGCTCCTTCCTTTCTGCGCCAACTTGGTTTAGTCTTTAGAAGTTTTCTAGAATTATCTGTATGTACGATAGGTGTCTCACTGCTTGTCAAACTCGCAATTGTGGTCATTCTTCTTCTAATTATAGAGGTAAATAAGAATTTTTAACTCAGACAGTGTTAGGACCTGCCTTGAAAGTGGCAGCAGGCATAAGATGCTTTGGCCAAAGGGTTAAACTAAATGACCTTTTTCCAAGAGAATATATAGGTATTTCACTGTGTATTTTTGTCATATTGGAAGTAGCACTGGGCTTCTTTGTTTTTTTGTTGTATAACTAAATGGTCCCTGGACTCAGACCCTTAGGGCCTCAAGCTACCTGGGTTATCCTCATCTCTTCCCCTATTCCCTCATGAAATAGGGGGTAGTGGTCCCTTTCCCCTAAGGGAGGGGAAGGAAGATGGTCAGAGCCCTGACTCCACACTCCCTAGAACTAGACTTCTCCAAATGTTGGCTGTGCAGCCCCTTTTGTACACAGAGGGAGGGTCCAAGGTCTAAGCCCCTGATTGGGCAGTACACAGGCCTTTGCCCCCCCACTGTCACTCAAGGGAGCTGCTACTGCAGAGGGAAAACCCAGATTAACCCTAACACTACCTGCACTGGTACCAGGGTTCAAGGCAGATTAGTAGCCAAAAAGGATATATATATATATACGCTTGGGTATGGTGTGACAGCAATAGTATAATAATAAATGATCAGAAAATGTATAAATATATAAAAAACCTAAATGACAATAATAATATTTAACTGTGCAATCAATACGTTCACCAAATGCATATATAGTTATAAAAAGATGTGCTGTGGACCCAATAACAAACTTTTGTCACAAATCATTTGAAGTCCAAAAAATGCAAGAAACAGAAAAGCACTGACAGGAAAAAGGCTGCTTCTTTAAAGGGCACAACGACCTCCCTCTCCACCTGCATAGAAAATAGAAGAAAAAAGCGCCCAATCCTAGTGCATTACTGTGCAAAAAATGGTTTAATTCCCAATAAAAGGCTCATAAATTGACCTCACAAACATAAAAGATAAAAAAGCATTGTATGAGTAATACTCATGCTCCAAAGGATCTGTAAGGGCTGCTGCTCTGCTACTCTGCTCCGTGACACCACCGCATCCAGTACAGCCCTCGTGTATCTCTGCCAGCAGGAACTCACGTCATCAGGCTCCTCACAGTATTCTTTCCCCGGGAACACACCTCCAGATAGTTTAGGTTCCCACCGGGGACAATGTTTGCGGCGGAACGAACAGATGACGTCACGCCGTGCACGGAGATGGCAAGCAGGAGAATGTCAGGCAGAACTCATAAATCAACGCTGCAGGAATCCGCAGCACACCTGGCCCTACGCGTTTCAACAGCTAAACTGTTTTCATCAGGGGATGGACTATGGGTGTGCTAGACACATATATATACACCCACACATCCAATTAGCTATGCAAAGATAGATTAAAAAATCAGGTGTAAACAATTAGCATAATGAGAATGAATCTGATACCCCCACATAAGAAAGACATATGCAGCTGTAGATTTAAACCATTAAAATCTTAATCTTACACAGAATAAACTTGTAAAAAATGTATATTACATAAAATTACTATGCTTGCAATTGTCAAAATATTTCTGAGGTAAACAGACCATAAAATATCTATATATAATAAATATCTGAAATCAACTGAGTGAACAGTGAAAAAAACCATGGTAATGTTATCAATAATTAGCTTGAGGAGAATGGACTTGATAATAATACTAGATCTATAATCTATATAAAAATAAAAAGAAAATTATAAAAAAATATATAAAATAAAAGGAAAAATGAATATAAATAGAACCTAAAATAGACAAAATCAACAATTAATCCAAATAAAATAAAAAGTTACAAAGAAGAAAATATATAGGTATACCAATATGAATTATAGAAATGTTAATACAATATAGAATAAACACAACATGTATTAGATATATCTATTAGTTCATGAAAAATAATATATTCAATCAAATATGAAATGAACACAGAGAGAGGGGGAAACCTTAAATGTGCATGTATGTACTCCATGTGAGTGTAAGAATACACTCAGAGAACCAATATATGTGTATATAAAGAGACTGATTGTCTCATAAAATACCCCAAAGAAAGATAGATAAGCAGATAACACATGTATCCAAGATGAACAAGAATCTCTGACCTGACCAGACCGTGCAATACAGTCACTGACACCTCACTTCTCATAATGTGAATTGAAATAGTGATATAAATAACCTAAATCTGAATGTATAGTATTTATAATAAAATACGTGATGTATACTAATTTATAATAATTTGACATTACCACCCTGTGTAGGTATCAGAAAAGTGACCTATACTTTATACTATGTGAACAGTATATGTGAAAGTACATGAATAAAGACTACATAATATATTGTGTCTAGAGTTAATAAATAAAAAATCACATCTCCATATGGAATGACACGAAGGGAACATGTCTAGCATGTTCAACCCAGACCTCCGTGCCCATCCCACATGGGGAACAAAGACCACTAGGCAAAGGGAAGAAGAAAGAGGGAAAATCAAATAATCCCAGGATTCAAACAACAGTGCTGATGTCAATACAATCATTCAGTCCTTCTGGACTGAGTGTATTTAATACAGAGATCCAGTATGTCTCTCTTAAATTAACAAATTTATGCCTGTCTCCACTTAGAAGTGTTGAACTAATGGCTTCAATACCCATAACTTTCAAAGAAGAATGATCTTTATTGTGTTTGAGATTGTAATGTCTAGAAAGACTGTGTGATTGTAATCCATGAATTATATTTCGACGATGCTCTAAAAATCGTGTTTCCAGGGACCGTTTGGTGCTGCCAATATATTGAATCCCACAGGGACACATAATGGCATAGATGATGAAAGTAGACCGCAGTTGATGTGACCCTTAACTTGATGTATGGATCCATTTGAATGAGACCTGATGGTATTGGACTTGTACAGATGTTTGCACGTCAGGCATCTCGGACGGTTACAACAAAAATTCCCATCTTTTATACTTATACTGGGAGTAACGTCAGTATTGTTCTTGAGTTTTTTTAGTCTACTAGGTGCTACCATAGATTTTATATTTCTTGCTTTCTGAAAGACGATTGGTATTTTAGAGGGTAATTTCTTTCCTATAATGGGATCACTAAGTAAGATCTCCCAGTGTTTGTTGAGAATGTTTCTTATTTTTTGAGAGGCACAATTGAATTGAGTAATAAAGAGGGGTGAACCAATCTGATCCTGATTTTGTACAGTTGTTTTCTTTTTTCTAAAATGTATGTTAGTTTTTGATTTTTCCAACTGCATATGTCTATCATATTTAATAGATGCCTGACGTGCAAACATCTGTACAAGTCCAATACCATCAGGTCTCATTCAAATGGATCCATACATCAAGTTAAGGGTCACATCAACTGCTTGTCTACTTTCATCATCTATGCCATTATGTGTCCCTGTGGGATTCAATATATAATGGCAGCACCAAACGGTCCCTGGCAACACGATTTTTAGAGCATCGTCGAAATATAATTCACGGATTACAATCACACAGTCTTTCTAGACATTACAATCTCAAACACAATAAAGATCCTTCTTCTTTGAAAGTTATGGATATTGAAGCCATTAGTTCAACACTTCTAAGTAGAGACAGGCATACATTTGTTAATTTAAGAGAGACATACTGGATCTATGTGTTAAATACACTCAGTCCAGAAGGACTGAATGATTGTATTGACATCAGCACTGTTGTTTGAATCCTGGGATTATTTGATTTTCCCTCTTTCTTCTTCCCTTTGCCTTGTTGTCTTTGTTCCCCATGTGGGATGGGCACGGAGGTCTGGGTTGAACATGCTAGACATGTTCCCTTCGTGTCATTCCATATGGGGATGTGATTTTTTATTTATTAACACTAGACACAATATATTATGTAGTCTTTATTCATGTCACTTCACATATACTGTTCACATAGTATAAAGTATAGGTCACTTTTCTGATACCTACACAGGGTGGTAATGACAAATTATTATAAATTAGTATACATCACATATTTTATTATAAATACTATACATTCAGATTTAGGTTATTTATATCACTATTTCAATTCACATTATGAGAAGTGAGGTGTCAGTGACTGTATTGCACGGTCTGGTCAGGTCAGAGATTCTTGTTGATCTTGGATACATGTGTTATCTGCTCATCTATCTTTCTTTGGGGTATTTTATGAGACAATAAGTCTCTTTATATACACATATATTGGTTCTCTGAGTGTATTCTTACACTCACATGGAGTACATACATGCACATTTAAGGTTTCCCCCTCTTTCTGTGTTCATTTCATATTTGATTGAATATATTATTTTTCATGAACTAATAGATATATCAAATACATGTTGTGTTTATTCTATATTGTATTAACATTTCTATGATTCATATTGGTATACCTATATATTTTCTTCTTTTTAACTTTTTATTTTATTTGGATTAATTGTTGATTTTGTCTATTTTATGTTCTATTTATATTCATTTTTCCTTTTATTTTATATATTTTTTTATAATTTTCTTTTTCTTTTTATATAGATTATAGATCTAGTATTATTATCAAGTCCATTCTCCTCAAGCTAATTATTGATAACATTACAATGGTTTTTTTCACTGTTCACTCAGTTGATTTCAGATATTTATTATATATAGATATTTTATGGTCTGTTTACCTCAAAAATATTTTGACAATTGCAAGCATAGTAATTTGATGTATTATACATTATTTACAAGTTTATTCTGTGTAAGATTAAGATTTTAATGGTTTAAATCTACAGCTGCATATGTTTTTCTTATGTGGGGGTATCAGATTCATTCTCATTATGCTAATTGTTTACACCTGATTTTTTAATCTATCTTTGCATAGCTAATTGGATGTGTGGGTGTATATATATGTGTCTAGCACATCCATAGTCCATCCCCTGATGAAAACAGTTTAGCTGTTGAAACGCGTAGGGCCAGGTGTGCTGTGGATTCCTGCAGCGTTGATTTATGAGTTCTGCCTGACATTCTCCTGCTTGCCATCTCCGTGCACGGCGTGACGTCATCTGTTCGTTCCGCCGCAAACATTGTCCCCGGTGGGAACCTAAACTATCTGGAGGTGTGTTCCCGGGGAAAGAATACTGTGAGGAGCCTGATGACGTGAGTTCCTGCTGGCAGAGATACACGAGGGCTGTACTGGATGCGGTGGTGTCACGGAGCAGAGTAGCAGAGCAGCAGCGCTTACAGATCCTTTGGAGCATGAGTATTACTCATACAGTGCTTTTTTATCTTTTATGTTTGTGAGTTCATTTTATGAGCCTTTTATTGGGAATTAAACCATTTTTTTGCACAGTAATGCACTAGGATTGGGCGCTTTTTTCTTCTATTTTATATATATATATATATATATATATATATATATATATATATATATATATATATATATATATATAATCAGCAATTTGACTGAGTACAACAATCCATGTAGCTACATGAATAAACTTCAATATTATTAATCTTCAGACCTCAAGTACTGTAAATTTTATTGAAGGTACTAGAATGAGCCCCTATGACAGCTAATGACAGGCCAAGAGCCGTTTTGTTGGTTCAATTAAAGGTATCACAACCAGCATATCTATGCATCTCCAGCACCAATGTGGCTACCAAAACGTTCTACTAGAAATGTAAACCGATAATTTCTAACAATAGATTTCAGGGAAGATTCTGTATGTGGTATGTTTTAATTTGATGATAAATTCAAAGAAGGAAACCATATAAGGGAACTTTTAGCATAGTTTGTTTCATTATGTATGGGTTGTATTGTTTACTTTTGGGTTCTTTTACTGTTTGACTAATTAATAGTGTACGGGAATATAAAGCATGGGGAAAATGTTGAATATATCTTGCATAAACAAGTTTTTTCGCTGCATTATATTTGCAGTACAGTTTGGTATTCTTTCAATCCTTCCACTGAACAGTTTCCCAATACATTACGCTTCATTTACTTGTGTGTTTTAATTAACATTTTGTAGTTTATAATTTTATGAATAAATCAACTTGTAATTGATTTCTACATTTTGCGATACTTACCCTGATTTACTCCCCTCTAGTGATTCTGGCTTTAAGTCGCCAATAAAAATACAAATACATATAGAAGATCCTTGTAGATCTGCTTATTTTTATTTGTAAAACAACTGCCAGCAATCAGCTTAGCTAGACATATAGACCGCAGGAAGGAAATTAATGCCGACTTCTGGATTCTCAGAAAAACAGGATCATATCATATCAGAAACAACTTACAGACAAAAGGACATATTTAAGCCTTCATCAATTGGACAATTAGGCTTTGTTATGGTTCATAGCTGTGGGGCCTAGCAAAATTGTTTATACCCATTTAATGTTGGAAAGCCTGAAACTCACTGCAGGCCAATACTTTCCAGGAAAATAAATCTAGTTTCTGTTGACTAGATCTTATGGCATATATTGATGAAAAATGTATGGCAAATACTATATAGGACAGGGAGGTTATTGAAATATTTACCTAACACAAACATGCCTACAAAGGTTTTCCTGTATTTCATTAAAAAACTGAACAATCAAGTAAGACATCATTAAATAAATATACCTGTTAATAATAATAATAATAATAATAAAAAAAAAAAGTAAGGATTATGGACATATACATGGAAAAAAGTACAGGGTGTTATACATTAGAGTTTGTTTTTTATTTCTAAAAAAGGAATATAACCACAATTAATTTATTTCCACTTTATTTTTGTAAATAGAACATTTGTATAAAGAATTAATGTAAAGGAAAAATGTATATTTTGAAAATGCAAGCGTAATTATATTTATATTTTGTGGTGTACTAGAAGCAGTAGAATTACAGTACAAATTTTATTAAAATTGTATAGTTTTAAAAATGGTAGTACAGTTCACAGTTTAATTTATGTGCGTTTTTGCATACTACAGTATATATACAGCATTAGCCAAGCAGCTTATATTTAGTTTGTTCAAGCAGAAGTTTCTAAAGATGTTTTAACTGGACAGTAGCACTATTTCTTTACCACATAGCTGTAAACTGCATAAAGGTGAAACGTAAACTGTATGACATAACATTTTTTTTTTTTGGGTAGTCCAACAACTGAACTAATTTTCTATCTTGTTCACAACAATTTGCTATAATTTTACCATTACCAAACACAAGATCAAAATAGCTGCCATTGTGAGGATGAAATTAACCTTTGTGTTAATTCCATCCATTGGAAAAAAAAAGATAATGATTGTATTGTTAGAGGCGATAGCAGCATGTAGATGTTCAATGCACCGTAAGCCCCACCTGCACAGAAATTGTTAAAAGAACTACCTCACAGAAGAGGTATGGTGAATTAATTTTCAGAAGGGATTCAGTCGTATTCCTGTTCCTAAAGGTGAGAAGGGATTAACTTTTGCCCACATCAAAGCATCATTCAAAGAAATTGCAGACTTGCCATCTTCTAGAAGGAACACAGGCCCCTGTAAAAAAAAACAAAAACAAAAAAAACACAATGACAAAATTATACGATTTGGCTAATTCTGTGACTAAAAATACAAATTGTGAGCAAATTCACATGTCTCAGACAGGTCTGCAATCCTGCTTTTCACCATTATCTCCTAACATTCATTAGTTCCACTGCAGTCAGGGCTTCTGGGTAATGACATGCAAATGAGCACACAGCTAAGTCTGTGCAAACTGTGTAGAACAAATGCAACTAATGGTTTCCACCGTATGTCCTGGTCACATGTAGTTGTTTAAGGCTTCACATGACATTCATTAATAGACTGCTAACAGTTATTGACCACCATTATATGTCTCTTTGTTTAACCCCTCTTATGGCTGGCAATGGGAGACTTCTGTCAGCTTGGAGGGTCTTCCTAGTTCTATGTTCTCTACAACCTCCACATCTAAGCATACTTGCTTCATTTTAATAAACACGTAAAATAATATTTTTAAAGTTAATAAATTATTTGATAATCATAACACACATTCAAATACTATATGCATTGAGAGCTGTTTAAAAAAAATTAAAATCTTTTTGTGCCAAACCTTGTCATTTTTGTCTCCCTTTTGCAACTGGGAGAATTTAATATTCAACCACATCAGAGTAATCAGCACTATGTGATAGTTCACAATAAATAATTGATAAGGTATGTTGTTCAGAACAAATCTATAAACCATGTATATATCCTGAAGTAAAAAATATATAGACTATGCAGTCCGTTTGCTGGTAAGTGGAACTGCGTACTTTCAAACTTATAAATATGGTCAATGTGCTCAATTACAAACCATAATTGAAACCAAGCAAACCATAATCTTTATTTATTTACAAAAATGTTACCAGAAAAAATATAACTGAGTTAAATATCTCCTTATCAAGTATTGTGCATCTTAGGTGCCATTTTAGTAGCAGCCAAAATACTTCAAAGTTTATACAAACTGTCCCCATTTGTGAATTTAGTATATTCTATGAAAGTCAAACCCACCCCATGGGCTCTATGTATTAAAGGAAAAGTTATTAATTTGTTGCAACAGGTGCTGAACAATACCTGCGCCAGGCAGCGTCTATGTATTAATCTTCGTTGCATACCATTGGGTCTACGACGAGATGAGGGATTTGTGGAGCACGTGGGAGGAGTTAGGGCTGAGTTACATCTGCATATTGCTGCAGGTGTATATATTAAAAATGTGCCGCTTGTGCTACATTTCTTGACAGTTTTCACCGTTAGTTTTTACGTCACCTTAATGGTGGCATAAGTCATTCTTTTAGAGCAGAATACTAGCGCAGAATGGACCAAATTCTACGAGGATATAAATACTCCTAATAAATATGTTGCGTTTCACAAAAGAAAAAATGCTAAAAAAAAATACGCAAATGCATCAACTCAGACTAATTTCTTAATACAGAGACTCCCATATGTTTTCCATTTGATAACATCCCAAACGTGTTAATTGGTTGTTTAGAAATACAACATCCAGCAACATTGGTTTAATCCAGGGGTGTGCAATATATTTTTGGGGGGTGTGGCAGTTACCGAGGCCCCGTGCTCTTCCTCAAGGCATTTCAATTAAATGCCAGGGGACCACGCGAGGCCTGTGTAACTCACTTACCTTGCCTCAGCTGGGTTCAGGCGACATGTCGCCATGGCAACGCTGCATCAAATGACGCCGTGGGGTCACGTGATGCCACGTCGCATGACTCTGTGGTGTCATTTGACGCCGACGCAAAGGTAAGGGACACTGGGGGAGAGCAGAAAGGGGGGCACATCACCAAAAGTTTGCGCACCCCTGGTTCAATCCATCTTTTTTTATTTCTTAGATCCATTATAACTTTGGTTGAGACAGTAACTTAATAAAAATATACATTTTGATACAAATTCAGAAATATAGTTTGTATTCACAGAAAGTTTGACACAAAATATCAGTGCCCATTGACAAGGGGGACATTTAGAACACCTATTTTAATATTTAAATGTGGCTTTTACATTTATGTTTGTTACATACCCTTCAAGCAAGTAGCTGTATACTTTTTATTTAATGCTCCATCCTTACAAATTCTTCTATAGAAGAGGTCGTCTGGGGCTACTACCTTGCAGTTTTCTATTGAAGTTGAAACCACCTTTATGTTAAAGATTTCATATAAGATAAGTCCATTACAGAAAATGTGCAATCAAAATATTTCACTTATATTTTTCAATAAATATTTCTCTTTATACTATATTTGTATATCAAACAGCAAGTGCTTATAAATGTTATTTTATGTTTTTTTTTTTACATTTTTATTGAGAGGTACTTTTTGTTCATGGAGAATATTTCACTTAATCAAGAAAAACAAACCTACTTACCTAATGATCATGAATAAACTCTTCTGTGATTATTTACATGGAAACATTGCTTTGCTTGACCTTCCACAACATTAAATAAGTTTTTTGGAAACTTATGATGCATGAGGCTTCATAGGAAGTTTAATGTAATAATAATTTGAGTTGTGAAAAGTGTAACACATACAGTATCAATGCATCAAGACATACCTGTATTCGTAATCCTGTCAAACAAGATACATGAACATCAGAGTGACTTGGAAGATTGGTTCCTGTAACATAGTCTGGTCCGATCATTCCTTTAAGAGGTTCTTCTTTTATTTTCAATATAAGACATGCATAAATCTTTCTTTGCGATTCAGTAGGGGGGGTATATGGAAGCTCTTCACTGGATCTATGGATTAAAGAGCAAAAGAATAACGAGGTCAGATTGCAAACATACTATCTACATACCTAATATTTATTGTTTTTTTTAAATCATAGATACTGTTTATATCAAGGAAACGTAGACATTTAAGGGATAAAGAATTACATGGAGGCGTTTATTGTTATGAGAGAAGGAGCGACTCAGTGAGTAAAGACACTGACTGGCACTGAGAACAGGGGAACCTGGTTCAATTCCCATTGTCAGCTTATTCTGAATTTGGGCAAGTCACTTAATCTCCCTTTGCCTCAGGCACCAAAAACATAGATTGTAAGCTCCACGGGGCAGAAACGGTGCCTGCAAAATGTCTCTGTAAAGCACTATGTAAAAACTAGCAGCGCTATACAAGAACAAATTATTATTATTATTATTAATAAACACAATAAATGTCATATGACAATTTAAAATCATGTGATTTTGTACAAAAGAACACATTTCTTAACTTTGAGGTCTGTGAAGTTTTTTCCATTAACAAAACATAACCAAATACAGTAACCAATCCAAAAAGATAACTAGAATTTTAAATAAACACTGGCATGTGTTACATAAAGATGACTGGCTACAAAATATCATAGGTGAAAAACAAGATGTAATATTCTCTAAGGCCCCTAATTTAAAACAGAAATTGGTGCCCAATTATCTTAAAACAATAAGACAAGACTGCTGGCTAAGAAATAATACGACAAGTTTCTTTAGATGCCTCAATTGTAGGGCCTGTAATAATAATAGGAATAGGAATCCAAATTGAGAGAGTTTATTGCTGTCAATACTGGGATCAATTACAAATACGATCTAATATAGCATTTCAAACCAAGGGAGTTGTTTACTGTATGTGCTGGAGTGCAGCTGCAAACTCCATTACATGAGCAGAACTATCCGCAAACTTAAGACACGAGTGGGAGAACATGTACGTAATATTATTCAAGGTCTTGAGACACACAATGTGTCCAACCATTATAGATTAGTACATAGTAGCAATCCCAATTGTTTTAATATTTATGGAATAGAACAGGTTAACCATGTTTGGAGGGGGGGGGGGGGGGTGTGATTATATCCAGAGAATTTCCCAGTGGGAGTCCTGCTGGATTTTCACCCTCCAGGCATTAGCCCTTAAAGGACTTAATATTGATATTGACATTGCTTAATTTCTCTAATCAGTATATATATAGACCATTAATAAACAGCTAACCTTACTAATTTTAATATAAGAACACACCAAGTGGCCAAGCAAGGTCACTGAAAGTCCCTCATAATTGCACTCATACCTCGGTCCAAAATATTTATCAAAAAGTATCAATAAAGTGACTGGTACCAATAGTATTATAGTGGTATATAGACCAATATGAAATAATAGCCACTAGAGCTAATCTAAAGCTAAACAGACAATCATGACAACTTTAATACAAAATAAAACACGGCGAAATGCATAAAATTACATCTAAAGTACATCTAAAGTACACAGAAACTTAAAAGATCCCCTGATGGACGTACAATGAGCAGTAGGGTAATATTCAAAGGTTAATAGGACCTATATTAGTTTCCTCATGACATATATGGAAAAGGGTCAAATTTATATTAACCTGACTGTGTAGCTATACCTTACTAATGTGCAGAAAATACACTGTTCGTAATGGGGAAGTCCCTCTTATAAGGAAAGCTAGACACACTGAGTATATAGCTCTGCTAGAACATAACTGTAGTGCGACATACTATGATTGTGGTTAACCCTCCGAGTGAAAGCCAGCAGAATGTCACTGTGTCTGGTATCACTGGTAGGTAAAATACACTTGTAAATAGGTGTACAGAGGTAATGCAGCATAAACAAGAACAAACAGGATGAATACGACCTGGTAGATGTTGCTGCAACAATAGCTGAGTGATTAGAGCCCAGTATGTATAGCCATCTGTGTAGCTTTCTGAGAAAACTCCCAATCGTGGGAGCTGCAAAAACGCTCAGACGCCGTCCACGTGACCGTCAACTTGATGACGTCACTATAGCCCGACGATCGTTTCGTGCTATGACGCCCTCCTCCCCATGAAGAAGCGCGTGGTTTTGTGAAACTACGGTGGCGGACTAAGCTCATACGCCTTCTGCCAGTAAGAGGAAGACTTTTCCTGAGCCGCACGGACTAATCTACACTGCGTGATAGGAACCATAGACTGTCGGTCTGAACTGCCGGAGGGACGATTCTTCGTGATACGCCGCTAGCAGTGAAGACTGACGTCACGAAGCAAGCAGGCGGTGAGCAGATACATGTTGGCGCATGGGATTACCCATACAATGCTTTTATTGCATTGACAAATTGTGAGTGTTCATTTGTCTTGTCATTCTTTATTAAGACTTTGTATTTGGATTTTACACATGGATCGGGCGCTTTTTCTCTTTTTTTCTCATATATATATATATATATATATATATATATATATATATATGTATATATATTTATATATATATCCTCAAACGTCCCCCCAAATAACATATGGAGAGACACCGCTCAAAAATGAGCACACCTTAGATTCCTGGGAGATATGGAAAGTATATTTAAATGACTCACATCCAACACTCCCTAAAAAGATTTCCATAAGACCTATATTGGCAAACATTGTGAGCAAGGGGGTACTGGTTCCAGGCTCAACAGGATTACAAACCACAACCTCTGCTGTTCAGGATAGGAGCTCTAACAGTGTGAGCTAAACCAGCTCTTTTTTCCCCTGCTGACGCCGATATGAAATAACATCAGGGGAAGAGACGGGCGGCTTTATAAGAAGGGGGATGAAATACAACACACAGTACTTTTATATGTTTTGTAGGATACATGCACTAGAAATCCTGATCATGAATCTAAACAGCAACTAATTTCATAGCCATTTTTTTGTCAGGACTCAGACATTTGAATCTACTCCCTTAATCTGCAGAAGCAGTGGATTATCCAGCCCTTGACCTATCCTGTTGTTCACTAACCCATCCAATGTCTAGTCACTGGGGACCTGATTGCCTCCCAGTACTTTTATGAAAGCAACATTAGTCACATGCACAACAGATATGTAAACCTACTGTCAACAGCAATTAGTTGCCCACTCAGCATGGCTTCTAGCCTATTGTCCTAATCACTCCTATTCTTCAACTGGCCCTGACCATGGCTTGTTTTGCTGTTTTACTTGAGAGTGGACAGTTTCGATCAGCAACACATGTGAAATCTTATGGTTTTTTTTTTAAAATTGATCAATGCTGTAGTATTAGATAATACTTTCAGTATTTTTTTATTATTATTTAATTCTTAATGCCATTTTTAATCAATTTTAAAGTATGGTTTGATTTCAATAGCAGGTTTTAGCCCACCTCCCAAGCAGTGCAAGCTCTTTGCAACACTTTCCTGTTTGTAATAATTTGTTGCCAATATTCCCAGCAGTTTGAGCTGTAAATTGTAACAATAGATAATGTCACTCTAGTAATTTAAGGATACATTGTAGCTGCTGAGTTACACTGACTGAAGCAGCCATTATGTTAGCAACACTATAAGGATTTTGCCACAATTATAACAGGAGCACCTAACAATTGCCAGCTTAGGTAAGAATGTAGAATGATACATTGCCTCATGCTTTACATCTACAAATAACAAGAAAAGAAGGCAAATGTAGCATATGCTGCTTTAACCACAACTCTGCCTGAAAATGTGGCCCTGAAATAACATATTTTTGACATTTGTTGTTCACTTACTTGTTAGTGGACTGGCTGCAAGCTCTCCAAGCATCTAGCTCCACTGAAAGCTGCTCAATCTGCAAGGGAACACACACCTCACGACGTTTCAAAAGCTGACTGGAAATTGTTGCAAGGGGAAAAAAAATCCAAAATATAACAATGCTAATATTATATATCAGCTGAAAAGTAACAGCTGGAAAAATAACTAAATATATATTAACCATTTGAGCATTTATGGGAATGCGGAACAAGAGTGTACAGGCCCTTCGGAATGTAGTGATCATATGATTCTACTGCAGAGCACTGAACACGATCCCCCTCCTGCTACGGATGGCCCACTCTTCTGCCTAATCATCCTAACTGTCGGGGGATTGTGGGTGCTGTCACCAGTGGCCCATGCCTCTGCTTGAACGGGTGAGTGGGGAAGGAAGTGGAAAATATAAGCATGTGTTGAAGGACCACTCCTGTGCCTTATCAGGTGGGGAGTTGAGTTGCTGTGGTCAGCGGAGGCCCTCCAGCCATAGGGCCGAAGGATGTTACCTATGCCTTGATCCGGCTATGCCCAATAGAAGGAACATTGAAAGCCTTCTATAAATAGTCTAATTGAACACTTACTGCACTATTTATGTATGTTTCTCACAAGACTGCATACAGTAGATTGTATGTATGTATGCATGTATATCTTTATTTATATAGCACCAATAAAGTACATAGCGCTTCACGGCAGTAATACACGTGACATAATCATAATAAATAATATAAATAACACATAATGGGAAGAAGTGCTTCATACATAAAAGGGAGAGAGGACATCCTTGCACAGAACGCAAGATGGGATGGTGTGTAGCGAGAAATTAGGGCTTGTGTGTGTGATACGGGGTTTAACCTGAAACCAGAACAGGGCAGGAGAGACTCTTAGACAGATTTAGGAAAGAGTAAAGTGATTCTAGCAGCAGCGTTTAGGATAGATTGTAGGGGAGACAGGCAGGAAGGCCAGACAGTAGGAGTTACAGTAATCGAGTCACGAGAGAATGAAGGCCTGTGTCAGAGTTTTAGCAGTAGAGCAACAGAGCGTATCTTTGTAATATTGCAGAGGAAAAAACAACAGGTTTTTAGCTACCTTCTGAATGTCAGAGGAGAGTTTGAAAGAGGAGTCGAGTTTGACCCCTAGGCTGCATGCTTGTGCTACTGGGTGTATTATACTGTAGTTGTAGCGCTATTTCCCCAACGCTCTGGAAGATGTGGCGACTACTGAGTGTACTGTATGTGGTGCTTTACCTACGGCTCACAGGAGGCCTGAACCTCCGTTGCTGGATCATCCAGTGACAGCGCCTCCACCTGTGAGGGATCCTGACAGCGCCAGATAACCCCTTCACAGGACCCAATACAATAATTATGCATAGACGTATATAATAACAGGTTTACTGCAGGCAACTTAGACTACTATAACGCATATAACACAGAACTCGCACAGCCTTACCCCCACACTGTACCCCACTGTTCAACCTCCTTATCCACACACTAGTAGGGTCTTCTCCAATGTACCGAGATGCCCTGGGCACCTAACCACCCTGGTGTCCATAGGAGCCAACCGACCCCAAAGTGTGTGAGACAGCGCTGCCCACCGTAAGAGTATAGATGCACTTGGTGACTTTCTGATACCTGCCACGTGCTCCAGCACCTGGTACCGCTGACTAAAGAAAGGGCCCTTCTGTCCCACGTTGTCACCGTCAGCAATGGCATCCACCCCCACGTGGGGTGGTATCCAGCTGGAGGATCCCACCATGAAGAGAGTCTCTATCTGTGGGGTGGTCTGGTCCCAGACCACAGGCCGTTGATACGGCGCAGCATCTTGTTGCTGTGTCCCTGGCACTGTGCACAATACAGGGGCAATGTCCCTATCCAGAGGGGCTGTCCCAGTAGTATCCACACACTAGTGGGAGCTGAGGTCTAGCTGGGGCCTATAAGGGGGTCTCTGGCCTAGCTCAGGGGACACTGACACCATGAGCACACCCTCACCCTTCTCTGTCCCAGCTCCGACTATCATGGCTACCTGCGCACCAAATGTATCTATTCTAGGTGCAGGGGATCTCTGCAGCCGTATTGTCTGGTGCACACCATGTGTCCTTTATTCCAGAGGCTCATGGGACATGTAGTCGCTGTATAGAGCCTTTCCCTACTGGCCACCACTTGTGCTACCTGTGCTACCTTCTGCGCATGCGCACCATCTCGCGCATGCGCGGGCACCAACAAGATGGTTGCACCCTGCTAAGGGTGCCACCAGGGACCTCCGGCGACCTGGTCGCCCCTCCACCAGCCGCAGCGCTCCCTCCGGCACCCGCCGAACGCACCCGCGCACCTTCCTGCACTCTCCCCAGCCTCCGCTGCCAGTCGCAGCAGGAGGTAAGGGGACAGGGTGACCCAGGGGGGACCTGGCCACATAGTGCCTCCAACAGTAATGTAGAAGGAGGTAGTAGGGCCAGGTTTGGGAGAAAATATGACAAGCTCCATTTTTGTTAAGTTTAAGCCAGTGGAGTGCCATCCAGGATGATATAGCGGAGAGACATTCTGAAACTTTGGTCTGTACAGCAGGTGTAAGGTCAGAGGTTGAAAAGTACATTTGTATATTGTATCATCAGCATAGAGGGGGCAGAGATGCCATCTTTCTTATGTTTACTTTCATATCTGATTCTCCTCCTTAATATGCAGTTGCCTGCATTTTAAATTGCATATATGCTTCTATGTTTCTGCTACTATACATAAGCATAAAGTCATAAACAATAGCATTAATGCAGACTATTGTACAGCAAGTGTCAACCTCTCAGCATCTGCTTTTATCTATTGCTCTAGGGATTCTGAAACTCTGAATGCAGTAACTGGGGGTTTGGAATACTGTCTTCAAGATCTGTATGTTTGGAGTTTCATGTCCCCTTATCTATAACACTATTTAGTAATCTGCTAATGCTGGGCAGATGGTAATGCAAATGTGAAGATTTATTCAATAAAATGCTTGCCATTATGTAGATTGGGAAACTAATGTTACAGTTGTGTTAAAGCTAATCTCATGTACTCATTGAGATCTGTTGAAATGAAGCATAAGGTACTGAAGTTAAAGTCACTGGCAGCACATTGTAACATAATTAAAATGATTTTAGATGTCAAATTACATTTCTAGACTTATTATGCATGCCCCAACTGAATGCCACATAATGTTTACAGAATATTGAATTAAGGGGAAACTATTTCTTGGAACACCACTAAGCCAATAATTGTATTATCAGCATTTTTGTAGGTTTTCTATTGTCAAACTTTTAAAGATGCAAACACTATAATTCTATAGATTCCAAAAGGATTATTGTGAAGCGATACTTCAAAATATAAGGGTTTATACAACGAATGCAAATAAATCCCAGTAATAATACCTCTGAAGATTAAATACAATGATGCATTAAGCACTCCCATTAATGGGAGTAAAGGCGTGCTACAGCTTAGCACCTCTTGTGGATCTGGGCTTATGGGAAAGGGTTATTGAAAGGATTGTGTGTTGGAACTGTTTATGTTTTGCTTTTGTATGTAAAGTCATGCCCCTACAGCTCTCTCACACAAAAATGCTAAGGCCTATATTTACTAAGCCCTGCTATTCTGTAAAACACATTTTAATTTCATTCATTTAAGCTGGTCTTCTGTCTCATGGTGTAGCACCGCTTACTAAATTTGGGCGTAAGTCTGGAATTATAATGAATATGGGATGAGCTTGGCAAACTGGGGATTTAAGTTGTATGATAGCCTCATAATACACATTCTCCTATTTAAAATGTTATTTGCAGTTTGCTTTTCAACACATTGAAGGAGCCATCCATATTATATCCCTCCCCCCCCCTGTTTTTCCCCCTTCATTTTTCAATACAGGATTAAAAAATGGGGTCCCCGGAGCTGAAATGAATTGGGTTCAGATCCGTAAAACTCCCTGCTTCAACCCTGTATAAAAAAACAGCTTGGATTGCCTCTAAGTATCTTAGTGGTCAGCAATGTACTGAAATGCAATGTTTTGTTGGTACCATCTGGCACTCAATTGGTTAAGCCAGGGGTTCTCAATTCAAGTCCTCATTGTCCCCCAACCTCCAACAGGTCAGTCTCTGCTTCAGCACAGGTAGCTCAATTGAGCCACCTGTGCTGAAGCTGGGATACCTTGAAAAGCTGACCTGTTGGGGGCGCTTGAGGACTGGAGTTGAGCACCCCTGGGTTAAACATTGCTTCATTTTGGTGACTGTTCCATAAGCAGATCTTCCATAAATGTATTTTCATTATTATCAACTGATTATATAGTTAAAAAAAAAACAGCATTATTTACCTTGTGTACTCATAAAGTGCAGGAACAATGCTTGTGTAGTGTCTTCTAATAGCAAGCAAAGCACCGGTGTATCCACATAATATGAGCAGCTCATTGCGCACTCTGTAAGAAAACACAATGTTTAACGTTGTTTCATGTGAAATCAAATTGGTGGGAAAATGAACTCATGGTATATGTAACAATTCATTGCGTTATAGCACGGTCTATAACATTTACATTTGTGACATTATATTATCACCTTAGGTACCATTATATGAGCTGGAGCCTCTACGGCACTTACAGCCTGATGACATTTGTCACTAAAGGACAATTCACATTAGAGATTGTGCAAAGACCTACTGAATAAGAAACTATTCCTAAGGTCGCTGTTTAAAGCTTCATTTGCTTGATTTTTGTGAAGACAGTGATTGATTAATAAACCATTAAAGTAAATGTTACATATCATGAAAACAGACAATAGGGGTTAATGTATCAAAGCAAATTTGGAGCTACAGATGTACTGTAGCAGGTGTTATTACACCCGTTAACACTAGGCATTCCATCAACATGGGCATGTTATTTAAAAGAAGGGCATTGAAAACAATGGTTAAAGAGATGTATTTTTAAACGCTTTATTGTGTGTGTTATTGCGTTTTAATGGGGTTAATATTCTCTGCTATCATCTTGCATTTGTTTGTGTCAATGTATCACAGTCTTGGCTCCAAGTTTTGCCCTACAGTATGTGTGTCAGCTTGCGATTTACAGAGTATCCATAGGAGGAGCTGCAGGATGCAAGAATTGAAGTTGCAGAAACTTTTCTGGCTAACAATTTGCATTAAAGGTAGGAAACAGTTTCTTACATTTGATGCAAACACAAGCAGAAAAAACGCTTGGATTTCCTTCAGCTAGTGCATTTGTCATTCAGTTTGTAGAGAGAAAAATGTACACTACTACTTTTTCCATTTTTATCTATTATCTTTTAATACCCATGCTTCCTCTTTCTTTAACTCTCCCTACATTATAATCCTTTTGACCTGTTATCACCTCTCTACATTTTTTTGTAGGTATTTCTCCAAATTTATTAAGAAATTTATAAAGAAAAGATAAAAAGTCCCTTAAATGCTATACTCTATATTCTAAGTAAAATATAAAACGTAACGTTGAATAAAATATAGAATCCTATATTATATAATATATCATTTAACCTTTACTAATTGTGCGACCTTTGTTAATCATTAAGATTGGAAGTGTAAGGATTGTTATAGTATATTTTATTAAAAGTGACGTTTATACAGAATGTAAGGGACGTTTCCCCTCTCTGTTCTATGTATTTGTCTAACTTTTGCACCTAACCTTCATGTTATTAGATACATAAATTAGGCAGAGTGGATTAATTTCCTTAGGCCAAGGGTGCACAAATTGGGGGGCACAAGATTTTCCAGGGGGGGGGGGTTGCAGCGGTTACAGAGGCCCCACACTATTTCCCAAGGCATGTAAATGATATGCAGTGTGTAAGGGTTCCTGTCCAGGCTTTGGCTGGAACTTGCCCTTACCTGGTTGCTGTGGACATTTTGGTACCTGCTACATTGGCAGCACTTGTTCAAGGGGTTAAATAGCAGTCAGTGACTTCCAGTCCCTCCCTGGCTTTCGGGCAATGCCTTGCCATGGCAATGCGGTGTGATGCTGGAGCCAAGGTAAGGGGGGGGTAGGGGTGGGGAGAGCAGACAGGAGACACAGACTGAAAAGTTTGTGCACACCTGCCTTAGGCTATTCATGTTCTCCGGATTTGTAAGACCTTTGCAAGCAGAGCTGAAACAGTTTAGTTGAAGTAACAAGGAGTAGTCAATAGTCAGGAATTGTCACTCAGAATGTTTCCATTTGAAGCTCAATGTACAGTAAATAAAAATTCCCCTTGTGGTTCATTTCCATGTCTCACAGGTCTGCAATCCTGTCTTTCCCCATTATCACTAAGCAAACAGTGCTTCCACTGCAGCCAGGGATTCTGGCCAAAGACATGCAAATGAGCACAGTGTGTCACTCTTTACTTCTTATTTAACATGGGACCCTATAAACGTATGTCTGCTGTATTACACAGCTTTTCAGCATAGCCTGAGCTCAATGTAAAACTCACATAGATTAAGAGGAATTATTGAATATATTTTATAGTTAGATATAGATATCGGTTGCAGTGTTGACCCAAAACACACCAGCATGTGAGTTTGATTAAAGCCTCAGTCACTAGCCGCCTTGGCAAGTCTTTATCTCACTGTTCTGCAAGAATCCGACAGGAGTGTGCAAGCTCTATGGCTGAGGGTCACATTGTCTGTATCATTCAGTAATGTTCAGTGCAGGATACAACAGAAAAAGGAAAATTAGGTATTATTATTACTATTGAAATGAATTAAGGTGAAAACCTGTAAATACAGTGGCCCTGAGATATTTGTACCATGCATTGCGCACAGATGTCTGTTGGAAACAGATGAAAACATACTCACTCACTACATTTATGGAGTACTAATCTTTCAGTTCGGATGTAACTCAGAAGGTCAAGAACAGGGCAAATGGAGTCCAAAGTCCAGTCTGAGCTGTTAATTTGCTCTGTGGAATACAGAAAATAAAAAGATAAAAAGTAACTAGTAAGCAATGAATAATAAAATTATCAATGAAGCACAGGTGTGCTTAAAAATAAGGACTTTCATGAAGACTTCTCATGTAAATTGAAGGAGTTGGAGTAGTTGAATTAATAACGTTTGCAGAATGAAGAAGAGGAGCTAGATATAATGCACTGAAAATATAAAAATAATAATGTACAATATTAAGCACATTTCTTCTCAGTAAAAATCCATATTATAGAAAAATGTAGTGTATATTAAAATATTTAGAGAAAAAAAATATTTAACAGGAATTCCTGTATTCACTATAAAGTACCAATTGAGGATAATTGGCAATTAGCTGGTAATAGCGGCCACAGATTATATATATATATATATATATATATATATATATATATATATATATATATAGGCTATACGATACCGTGTAAGCAGATATCAGAGGCAGCACTCCAGTAGATAGTCAAAAAAAAAAGGTTGTTTAATGTGACATATAAACCAACGTTTCGGTCCTCCACACGGGACCTTTCTCAAGGTGATGGGTTCATCACCTTGAGAAAGGTCCCGTGTGGAGGACCGAAACGTTGGTTTATATGTCACATTAAACAACCCTTTTTTTTTTGACTATCTACTGGAGTGCTGCCTCTGATATCTGCTTACACGGTATCGTATAGCCTATTTGATTTATATAGGATTAGCACCCACCTATATCTACCTGACGGAGTGCCTTGTTCTCATTTATTCACTATATATATATATATATATATAACGCCCAAACTATCTGTCTAACGGCGGTTACTTTTAATGTATGCTAAATATCATGTTAAAAGAATATTTAAAAAAATGGACAGCAACACATTAAGCCATATCTTTCTCCATCTTATATTCAGCCTGAGACATTGTTGGTCTTTATAGTGCACGTATAAACTGGCTGAAAGTACAGTACCCAAAGTTCCTCGGGACTCTAAGAAACCACAAAATACTAAGATTTATAAATGGATAAGTACATTTTTTAGTTTCCTAATGAACATTGTTTATGTATTATTATTCTAATGCTGTTAAACTATATTTTTAGTTTTTCCATCAGGAGCAAAAAGATGCACATTTTTTCCAGTTCCCATAAAGTTTACCATGTCCAGCTAAATCCAGTTCTGCTACTTTAAGCTAAGCCAAGTTCCATGAGATTCCATTTTCTGATGTGATGTGATCATGCCATTTGTGATGTGATATGTGATCTCTTCAGTGATGTCATTTGTGACGTCATGTATGATGACATCAACAAAGCATGAGGGAGGGGGTGGGAGTTAATGTTGCATGTCACCTTAACTTCAAAATGTACAGACTTTTGAATGGTTTACTTACAAACCTTAACTACAGTATGTTTTATCAATTGAATATATATTTATGTGTTTGGTGTGTCTGTGTATAAGTGTATATATGTATGGTAATAAAATAGCCTGTTTGTCTGTCAGTAAGAGCAATAGCTCCAAGACCATGAAGCATATGTATATGCAATACAATCCTGCCGAAGTTGGTTAAAATCAGTGCAGTTTTTAAAGGTTCAGTCTGCCATCTTGATTCAAAATGGTGTCCTATTGTATGCAAACATAAACAAAAACCTGCTCCTGGATCTCAGGAACCACCATGCAAAATGTGGTTATAATATCTTAAGAGGTATCCAAATACATAACGAGCAGGCAAACAATTTCCCAAAATATATAGTAGAGATGTAATAAGGAGTCAAGAAACAGCCACTAGTTATTTGTTTCATCAATGTCTGAATGGATTAAGTAACTAGATTACTTGATGCTGCTGCTACCCATTTTACATTTTTTTTAAATGTTTTATACACCCGGATTTGGAGTAGCACTTAAACTGTGATTAACACAAATTTTTTAAATGTTGGCCTTCTTTTTCTAGTTTTAAGTCACATTAATTTGCCCTTCTATTCAAAACATCCCAGTAAGGTAACCCTTAAAAAGCGAAGAATACTGTAGCTTATGTTCATATATGCACAGATAAAAGAACCCATAAAAGCTCATTAAAGTTAAAGCCATATTAACCAAGTGTTGCTATTCCATAAGACACCTTCCAGCACTGGAAGGTGTGTTTTCAAATGACACTGTTATTAAATATGGGCCATAAATAAGATATGCAAGTTTTCAAATAATAAAGTATTCTGATATCCATCAATGAAGGTGGGTAGAAGATAAGATGCCTGTAGGCATATAGGAGACCTCTTACCCTATTGCTTCAGCAGCTTCCCTTGGAGGACATTCTATGGTTCTTTTTATCCTTGTCTGGAGTGCTTTTAGCTTAATTATATTGTTTTATCTTCAGTAGTTAGCACCAATGCCCACATCTATCTATGATGATTACACATAATACCTACTGACATAAGACAACTTCCTATTCCAGGGAATGGGCAATTGGGTGTTTCTTGTTGCCAGGTGTCTTATGGCAGAAGACTGCTTAGTAAATATGGCCCTGTATTCTTTATATATTGTAGTGGGATTCAGGCTTTGTTATTAGTTTTCCATTAGCAGGATTTTTTTTGTATCTCCTGCCTAAAACAGAACTTGCGGAAGCCAGGAGAATGAATGCATTTTTAAGGTGTCTTTAAATCTGGGCAAAAGGTCAGAATACTATAGTTGTGAATCTATTATTGGATTTATTGGACAAAGGGTAATATTTTAGTGACTTCCAGTACCTTTTACAAAATGAATTCCAATAGGAAGGGCCTTTTCAGGTTCTGAACTTAACAAGCAATACTTGACAGCCTGAAAGATATCTCCATCTGCACGGGAACTCTCTGCTAACGTCGTACATTCGTCCAAACTTGGCAGGTTACACTGCAAAAGCAATCATTTAGAAAAATTATCTGAAAATAAGCCAATTTATAAATGATTCACTAGAGAAGATACAACATTACCTTTCTCTTTTCCTAACTTGGTTGTGCTAGCAATGTAGCACAGTAAGCAATCTAACTCTGTGCTTGACCTGTGGTTGTATTATACACATGAAGCAAGAAGTCGTGGCACTACAGATAGTGCTCCCGCGTTCCGGCTGCAGGGGGGTCCATTCTTCCAGATCGGACCCCCCGCAGTAATAAATCTCCTACACTGTGGCAGTCCTGCAACTTGCCCCGGTGCCGAATACGATAAGTCTTGCGACATCTGTATAATGCATTTTCTCCTAGGCAGAGCATCGCTGAGAGGTTCACTGTGTTTTCTTTACCTTGTGCTGGTGTGTGGAAGGAAAGATGCTTTTAGAAGCGTGGGAGGAAAAAGCCTGGGGAAATATCTGTAAGCAAAGTTCTTTCTAACTGGAGTGCAAACCAGCAGCCAGGGAGATAAGTTGTGAAAACAATGCGGAGGATACTAAATGTGGAGGATGCTAAAGGCACACTCTCAGTTTTATTAAGTCTCTTAATTTCATGTTTTTAAACATCTCTGATATGGAAGACAATCTGTACATACAATTTACATGTGCACTGAATCTCTGCCTAGAAGTGCTTATAATGCAATGTTTTGTGCTCAAAGCACAGCCAAATAATAATATTTCATCAAAATCTTCCATATTTGGAGACTGTGCCATACACCTGAGAAGGGGCACATTACAAACCTGAAATGTGTCTTCAATGTTTTTTTGCCAAATTATTTTGAACACAAATATGCTCCAGGTTGGATATTTTGAATGCGATTGGCATTTGGCCCCTCTTTTTACAAATCATTTTACTTTTGATCTAATTTTCTGTAGGTGCCATACATCTGTGTAGGAATATGTCTGCAGTTGTGCTGTTTATTTACATTAAACTACAGTAGTTACATTTTTTTGTAACCACTGGAGTTCACTATATTCAACATTTCCCTTTAATTTTTATCCTGATAAAATGCCATTATGAAATATTGCAAAATGGGTAAAAAATAATAATGTTTGCTGACTAACAAATGACCATTAAATGTGAATTCCAGAGGCACGTTATTTAAATGTATATTTACATACAGTAAGGAGGTTTTGGGGAACAAAACACAATACAATTCCACTTCTGAAACATACTTTTTCGTGTAGATCATTTATTTCTGCAGTGCTTCCTGGATAAAATGTGCACAGCTTTACTAGGAAGAGGTGATTGCTTGGGCTCATCCTGAGAAGATCTGCTGCTAAATCCCTGCACAAATAACATGTTAACATACATTTATCAGCAGCTTTGACAATATCATTTTCCAGTGTGCAAGGCTCTTAACTGTACTGTAGAAAGCACCATTCAAATGAATGCCGGGTATCGATGCAGAAGGATGAGAGATCTCTGAGAAGTAAAGGCCTTTCAATGTTACAGTGGGATAAATAGTTTGAAGCTTATACATACACCTTACAAATTATATTCCACAAACACAAATGAAGACACTGAAAAGAATGTGATTTGCGGTGAAATAATGATTTCTTCCACAAAATATGTGTATCCCATTTTTTACATATACAGTAACAGATATTTGCATACTTATTTTGACCTGAAATATTGTTAATGGTATGAGAATAGCAAGTGAAAACTGAAATTGAGCTACAATTTTAATGGTTATGATGGCTTTCATAAAGAAAATATTTTCCTTGGAAAGTATACAGCACAGTGGCCCATATTGACCGATGTAGCAGACGTAATTGCTCTCCTTAACGCAAGATGTTGCGTCAACACTGGTGCAATATTTAATGCAGCTCTACTGAAACAAAATTGTAAGTTGCATGTCATTTTCTAACGCACAAATATTTAAAGTGTTTTTTTCATAATGACTGAGCCACTGATCGAGTCACTTGTGCTGAAGCAGGGATATCCTGAAAAGATATTCCTACTTCAGCACAGGCGGCACTGTCATAATGACTGAGCAACTGACTGAGCCACATGTACTGAAGCAGGGATAGCCTGAAAAATTGATCTGTTGGTGGCCCTTGAGGACTGGAGTTGGCCACCCCTGCCCTATGGGTCTGAAATAGAGCTGCATAGGGGTCATACCGTGACGTGGCTGCAGGCTAAGCCAAAGGCCCATTGACGGATCTCTTGTTTGGAGGGTACGAACATGGTTCCCTAAATTTGGTTCTGCTATCTCGGGCACCCTAGGTTTGAATCTCAGCAGCGCCTTCAAATGTAGCCCCCTTTCCCGATGCCTAATGGAACTACGCGCCAACTACGTGTGCTGCTGTACCTGTTGCTCACAGGAGGCCTAATCCTCCGCCTCTGGGAGCCTGGGGTGAGCTCTTTCTCCTTGCGTGCAGCACCTCCACCTATGAGGGATCCCAGCATTGGTGGGATAACCCCTCACAGGAACCAATTCACAGTAATGAGTAATACACCACACAATGTATGTAACTAAGGTTTACTGTACACACATACTAACATATATATCATATAACATCTGTACCTACAGTAAAACCTCAGTGACCCAACATTTGCTGGTTCCCCCAAACTACTGAGAGTGCTGCGGCACCAATACCCTGGTGTCCTGTCCCAACAATTACCACCCAAGTGTGAGGTAGTGCTACCCCCTGTGGATGTAGGTGCACGTTGGGTACCTGCCTGGGTACTCCAGTACCCAGGTGCTGCTTCGCGTGGTGAGTTGGAGTGACTCCCACGCAGCGGAGCCTCCAACATACGTCCCCTCACACCTTAGAGTCCTGGATGATATCTGTCCTGTAGGCCTGCACATGTGGTGGAGTCTCCGTCTGGAGGTACTCCATGCTGTCTGATGTTCTGCTCCGCTGCTGGGAATCACTGAGCTAGGGCAGACCCCACAACACTCCTCTACTGTGCTGGGGAAGCTAACTGGGGCCTACGGGGAAGTCTGGCCTAGTCCATGGGCTTACTAGCTCCCTGGACACTAGGCCTTTGCTGCCTCCATCAGGACTGCCTCGTGGGCTTTCCGTGCACAGAGGATATCCTCTTCCTTCTGCCTAAGTGAATCCCATTGACTGGGACGGCTCCACATGGGCAGTCCCTCCCACGAGGGATTCTGGGACATGTAGTTCCGCTATACTCTATGCAGAGCCATTCTAAGATGGCCACCGCCTCCTCCACTGCGCATGCGCGCCTCACTGCACTGCACATGCACGACTTGCAAAATGGCCGCTCCCACACTCCCGATCGCGTGGAGCCCAGGGCAAAAGACGGGCAGCTCCCCTGCACCGGAGGCAAGGTAGGTGGACTTGGCTACATAATTTTTCATGTTTCAATAGAATAAATACATTTAAAATAAACACAATACCTGTATCCAAGAGATGGAAAGCTAAAGGAAAAATATGACAAAATTAACAAAACCAGGCGCCATATCCCATTGCGACTTTGAGTGGGGAGAAATGTCTTATTAGATGTAAATGTGTGAACAGAATGTTCAAATCCTCCTACTTCTCTTGTTTGTGTGTAAATCGCTCCAGGACCCATGCTGCTTTTGGAATGTTCTCTGTCTTACGATTAAGTATTTGAAAAAGGCCCGTCACACCCAAAAGTATAATTTTGCTACACTTTGTAATACCTTTTTATATGCTTTCATTGCATATACTGTACATGTGAAGACGAAACTTTGGAGGTCTTGAAAGCTTGTGCAGAACTAGATTTATGATAAACTACCATGTTAGGACATAAAAAGATCTCAAACTGTATCCTACACTTCTTCACCAATATGGCTACTTGGCATGGCTACTAAACCTCTGTAATAAAGTGCCCCTTGGGAAGTGAAGACTATGGAATGTTTAGTTTCAAATGATCTATCTTTACAAATAATCTAGCGTTACATCTCTCAATCACTCTCACAAATATATCTGCTGCTTTAGGAACATGTCAAAGACATAGCTTCTCAGTTTTCCATGCAAGCTACTGTACATCCCAATGTAATAGTACTGTTTATCTCACACACTTACCAAGTGGTAACGGTCATACATTTTCTTGCGAGTAGCTCTAGTGCATACTGTGTTGCTTGTGCAGCACTTTCTCCTATGACTGTGCCCACACACACTGCCAATTCCAGTTCATTTCCACGGATGAGGTTTGCCATGGCGAGCTTGCTCAAAAAGAAAAATCAGACGTTCACTTTAGAATTTGCTAAATAAAACCATAGCTTTGAAAATGTGCCTATGTCAATTCCTGTGCATAAACAAAGTACATTGTGATGGTGAGGGGTAACCAGGCTCTCAAATAAAGGTTTGGTTACCTCTGATCCGTGTATTGGGGTTCAAGAGTCTCAGCTCTTGAGCCTAACTGTTTTATCTGCATAATATGTAATTGCGTGACAATAAAGAATTTTTATGGTTTTGCCTTTCAAGGGATGCCAGCAAGCAGGGATTGCTAAGGTATGAGTTTCAAGGGTGGGTTTGCAGAGGAATTGTTATCAGAATGTGCCTAGCTAATCGGGGTGAAGAGAAATCATGGTTCCCCTAAAAATGTACCCCAGAATCATGTTTGGTTCTCGGATACATGTAGGCACATTGTCCCGGCAATATCTCCTCTTGAAAATGCTTGCGTGACTCACCGTTAGAGTTCCCTGCTTTAGCACAGCCCAGAAAGGTAAATGGGGCAATGGGATGTAAAGTGTCCCTGTAACTATGAGGGGTCCCTAGGTTAAGGGGGATACCCAGTTAATGCCTAGGTAGCCCAGAACCTGTATTGGGGTTCATGGGCACTCCAACCATAATTATGAGGTTGTGAGGGGACCCTTAGAGTCCAGTCCAAGGCTATGAGATAGTGTGTGGGGAATAAAGGCTAGTAGAAAATAAAGTGCAGCTTTCTATTCTATTCCCCATACCCAGAGATTTACGACAAATAACAGTATTTTTTCTTTAACATTGTGTTTAATATAGTATGTACTATTGTGCACGGTAAATGAGCTGGGACTTCCAGAACCAATGTTTCGACAGGCAACCAGGGTTGTCTGTAGGACATCGCAGTTGAAAGCCACCAGAGGATGCCCGAGGTGTGAAGACCATTTGGATAACAGAGAAGGGCTTAAGTACTCACGTCCTGGGATGAATGGAAGTCGTCCGGACTACCATTTGCCCCACCAGACTTGGAGGAGCCTGACCCAGCGGGTGGCATCTGAATAGTAAGGGACTAGGTGGCAAACTTGTGCATGTCCCTTTGCAGATTCAGAATCCCCTCTTGTCTGGCTTCACAAGACCAGCTTCATTCTGATTGGCTGGTAAGAAAGTTCCCAAGATGTGATTGGCTGTAGTATTTTGTGAATGAACTCCAAAATACTATAAGAAACCCCTCAGCCAATCACCCGGCAGATTCTCAAGCGCCAAAAAAATGGCAGGCTTTTTGAATGTGTTAAAAAGTGCTCTTGCACAAATAGCAAGGCTCCGGCTTCAGAAAAACCTACCCAGAATAGTCCACCTTTTTGCGACCAAGTTCTGAGAATTGAACATAGTGGTCGTGGCTGGGATCTCAAGCCAATTTTAGTTCCAGGACGTTTGGAGCTAAGTCCTGGTCAAGCAAAACCAAGTCCTCCGGAGAGAAGGGAGCGGTGGCGTCTGGAATTGCATGCCGATTTGAGTTCCAGGACATTTCAGGCTAAATCTCAGTCAGGGTAAACTTCTTATTTTGAGGTCCCTGAAACTAGGACAGTCTAATTTTGACCCCCAAAACCCCAGTAAGTGTGTCCTTTCTTATGTAGTTTGTGTATCATAGTGTGTATGCCTTTTCATGTGAATAAATCACAATTTATTTTACTTTACATGTTTTGCTCAATGTATGATCCTTCTAAAAAGGTGTAAATGACAGGTCTCCTGTGACATACATAAATATTGAAAACCCTTCCCATGTGGAAACTTATGAAAGCTATGTATTAAAACACAGAAAAATGTATTTTTCTTATACATTGCACTATTATTTCTTCCAAGCTGCATCATATGTAACAAAATAGTTAACAATATTTACCAATGTAATAAAGTTGATTAACTAATTAGCTTATGACACAGAGAAAACTGAAAAGATTAAGCACAGAAGAGCATCTCAGAGAATGTGCATCATGTAATCCCCCATAAATTCTCCTATTTACCTCCTAATACCGCAAATTGATACACATGGTACCAAAATGGAGTCAAATTGCATTGCATTTAAGTGTGTTGCATTTTAAAGTGGGCATTTTACAGATGCAGCGGACGTTATTTTAACAAATAAAGTGGTGTATACCTCGGAATATCCATGTCATGGCGCGGGATTACAGGGTGAATAACAACCTACAACATTACTGAATACTAAGAAGTTAAATGAAGATAAGCGATAGAATCCTTATTGTAGCAGTTCAACATTCCCATGTGTTGTTAATATGTGGAACAAGAATGTATAGTGAATCCAACCTCAATATCATCCACAGCCAAATGGCAGCATGCTGCAAGGACTGCCCTTCCATCCTGGAAATACCATTCCGCTAACTCTGCACTGACTTTGTGAAGAAGTCTGCAAGTAAAAAGGAGGTGGAATGACTTAATTTCAATGTATCTGTTGTAATTAACATATGGCTGCTACAGATGCCGCAGATGTTATCACCTCAGTTGACTCAAAATTACGCATGAAATAACACGTTAAAAAACCTGTGCATTTTCTCCTTGCCCATTGTTTTTAATAGTGCTACTGTTAAATAATGCATCACGTTAACGGGAGGAGTAACGTCTGCTACATCTGTCCTCGCGCATTCATGCGCAGCTGGATATACAGTAACACATATTTTTGGAAGCTTTTTCAACAGGTACATTTTAGTAACAACTAATGAATTAGTAAACACACATGGATGCATCTTGATATATATTTTCATATACAAGGAATATTGGTGGTCAATCCAAAATGCCCGATTGTGCATTTAGGTTAAGAACCAGTTCTCTGGGAAAACATACACATCGGGATATTCCAGTACTCAGATATGAAGTCAGAAAAATATGTTCGTTCTGCAGAATGTACTTGTAATTTTATACCATTTTGATTGCTGTTGCTGTGATGCACAGTAATACTTAACTAAACAATAGAACTAGCTTTATAGACAGATAATTAACTTGACTTACTCATTATAATCCTCTATGTTGTTTCCATCAGTTGGAGATACAGTAGATATTGAAATATGTGCAGATTGCATATTGCCTTCACAAGCTGCCTAGAAATGAAGAAATCAGTTAACCAGTCATACTGTTTTCTGCAACTATTAAATTAAATTGAAACAAATGTGCATTGATGTATACAGAGTTTGAAGTGTACTGATGGAGGGCTGAGGGATGATCTTAATGTAAAAAGCGTTGTAAGTAACATGCCGATCTTTAGAAACAGTGGAAACCATGTTACCATTAATGTTTATTACCGTGTATGGTTGAGAGTCAAATGGAGAATAAAGTTTTCCTGTTTGCTGTTTGCTGTTGTTGAAGTACCATATCACCCACCCTAATGTTGGATGGCTGTGCTCTGGAGGGCTTATCGGCTATGGTAGCCAAAATAGGTTTTTTAATACACCGCATAAAACTTTCAGCTTCAACACTGGCTTTCGGAAAGTAAGGGGTGATATTTTGATGTTTATATCCTCTATAGTCAGCAACATTTCTAAATTGATGACTTGTTAACACAGGCCTATTGTCTGTTTTCATTTTGTGAGAAATGCCAAAAGTGGAAAATATGTTATCCAAATGGGTAATGACAGTTGAGGCCGAGGTGGATGTTATAATTTCCACAATTGGATATCTAGTTTAGAGTTCTTGTCCACTGTCACAAGAAAATATCTTGATGGAAAGGGGCCACAGAAATCAATATCAACCAGTAGCTATGTTCCTGGATTAGTGCAGACATACAGAGTGGTTCTAAGTTTCTCTGGGGTAAAACAGCTGGACTGGGAATGCCATATTTAGCCATGAGTTCAACCTTTTATCTATGCATGGGAACCACACATTCTCTCGTCAACAATGCTCGGTTTTTATTATTACTTGATGGCTCTCAAGCACAAAGCTATAGGGCATGGTCTTGTAATCATTATGGTATTATGAGTTTGTTACCCTTTAGCATATAGTCCTGAAGTCACTAGGTGTTAGGTTGGTGGGTTGCTTTCTAGAATACTAACGATTAGTCCAGTACTACCAGTTTGTAGTCCATGCCACGACAGCAGGGAGGAGTCTCTGAAAGAGAACCTCTGGGTGCAGCTTCCCCCTGAATGACTCCACTCTCAGGCAAGAAGGTTCTTTCAAATTGGACATTCTTTATTGTCATCTTTAGTGGCAGACTGCCTATCAGAGCCCTGGCAATGTGTTGGGTCAGACAGTCTCATTCAAGTGGGATGAGACACTCACACACCCTAAATTCAGGCAGTGTTGTACACTATATATCTCTAGGAGGCACCACCCCTGTGTCACTGTAATTGGACACAGAGCATGATGTCACTTCCTTCACTACACAATACACATCACAGGGGATGAGGGCAAACCTCATGATTACTCCTGGCAAACCTGCCCTTTTAACAGGGATTATTGCACAAGAGGAGAGAGGCATGTAACCCCAAAATTACACAGGGCTACAATCTCCCTCTGGTGGATCGAATGGTCCCCACTTGGTCCTAAATTTGCGGGGCCTTCCTTCAAACAGGCAACTGCAAAACATACAGGAAACAACAATATCCTCAATACAAAAATACATTGGCACACACCATACATAATTGCAATGTCCTCACAGCTATCCTCCTGGGTTGCACCCCGGGAATTCAGGCAGGACAGTAAAGGTGCGGCCACAGCTTTCGCGCCACTCCACAGCCTACTCAGTATAGGCGTCTCTGCACACTGTTCCTCCGCTGTCCACACAGCACGTGCGCTTCCCATCTCTGGCGCGAACCGCAATTTCGGACTCTCCGCACCACGCGGGACCTCATCACTTATAGTCGCCATCTTTACTTTTTCTTTGCAATCGCACATGGTGCTCCTCTGCTTGGCAGTCACCATTTTGATGTAATAAAGTATGCCAGTGCACCTCTACAGTATCGCAAGTGTGTCTTACTCAGTTGTGTTGCACTACCTCAGGCTAGGCTAAACTCTTTCTGGTGTATGCTGTACACGATATCAGTCCAGTATACGTGCTCTGTGGTTAGTAGTCTGGTTACTGGCTAGAAGTACTCTGGGCTTCTCCATGCAGTACTTTGGGCGTCACCTACTGTTGGCTACACCTAGCGCAGACCCTCCCAGGAGTTCCTGACCCACGTTAACCAGGCTACCCCCTAAGCCATCCTATGATTAGCTGCCTCAAGGTGACTAGAACAGCAATAGCCCTGTCTCCAGATCTACTTTACACCATACAGGGCCCTAGGGTGTGCGTTGCGAGCAGCCATACTACTCCTGACTACCCCTAGGCTCCCTTCCATTCTGCAGCACTTTCCTGGTAGCATACATGTTCCTTTCCTACATCAGTTCGCCTAGCTAAAGCCTGTCCTGATCTCAGCAGCGCCTCCAAAAATGTGTTTCCCCCCAATATCATATTGGCCCCTTACGTGAGGAAACTGCCCCATATTACATGTACTATAGTGTGGTGCACCTGCTGGCTTAAAGAACTCCTGAGTCTTCCGCGGTGATATGGGGAAATACATCAGGACTGGCTCGTGAGGTAATGCTGAGAACTACTCACTTCTGGTACAGCACCTCCATCTCTTCCAGGTCCCCACGACAGCAGGGAGGAGTCTCTGAAAGAGAACCTCTGGGTGCAGCTTCCCCCTGAATGACTCCACTCTCAGGCAAGAATGTTCTTTCAAATTGGACATTCTTTATTGTCATCTTTAGTGGCAGACTGCCCATCATTGCAGCCGGTCTCTAGCCGCTCATCATAAAGGTTGTCCACCTCAATGAAGTCCCTGGACACCACTCCTAGTTAGGGCCCTAGAAGCTGTCCTTGCTCTTCCCTTACTCTCTAATAGAGTAAGGGGAATAGTCTGCCACCTCTCCCCTAGGGGAGCGCCACAATTCTTGCCAGAGCCCTGGCAATGTGTTAGGTCAGACAGTCTTATTCAAGTGGGATGAGACACTCACACACCCTAAATTCAGGCAGTGTTGTATACTATATAGCTCCAGGAGGCACCACCCCTGTGTCACTGTAATTGGACACATAGCATGATGTCACTTCCTTCACTACACAATACACATCACAGGGGATGAGGGCAAACCTTATGATTACTCCTGGCAAACCTGCCCTTTTAAGAGGGATTATTGCACAAGAGGAGAGAGGCATGTAACCCCAAAATTACACAGGGCTACAATAATATCACATGAGTTGTCATGCTTGGATAAGATAGCTCTCAGGCCTAATGGGCTGGTATCCACCATCACTTCTGTAGGTTTACAGTAGCTGTGTCTAGCATCAATTTCAGTGCTATTCCTTATGGTCTGTTTTAATTTGTCCAGTGAGGATTGATGTTTGAGTTCCCAGGTACAGACCATGTCTTTTTTTTGTGAGCTGTGTTAGTAGCTCAGCTATTGGTTAAACCTGGCACAGTAACTCATCATTCTGAGCAAGCTTCGTGCCTCATAAGAGTTTGCTGGAACAGTCAGGTCAAACTTTAAACCACTCTAGGGTCATTGAGGTTATGTCACCTCAATGTTACCCATCAACAGTGGGTGCAATGTGGTGTTCTCTGTGGGCATTTGCCTCCACAATTCTGTCATGTGCTATTGTAATTAAAATGTATGAACCTTTCGTCCATGTTGGAATGTGTTTTGTCTCCGATTTGGTTTATAGACATGTGATTGTTAGTTCCTCCTTCTAAGCACTTTACTTGCTCCCTCCCTGTACTTGGTGTTCTAAGCTTTTAATGTTCTCCAAAAGGTTAGTAAATCTGTTGTTGTTGGCAACTTTATTTCCTATATTGGTAAAGTCACATGAGACTGCTAATTGTCTTAGTCTGGTCTGATATTCCTCCTGAAACTGCCTGGACAGTCTGAATGAGTACATTTATTTTTCCATTTTTTTTCTTTGCATGATATTGAGAAAGCTGACTAGTTTATTGTCTATTTCATTCACATTACCAATGCCTGTTAGAGTATCAAATACATCATAGACGCGTTCCTCTGCAGAATGAAGGAGCATGTCACTTTTTCTAGCATTGTCTGTTATGTTAAATGCAATAAGAATATTTTCAATAAACCACTTATTCCATCTTGTGCCAACAGAAGCGGGCTCTGAGTCTATACCAAATGGAGGAAATATTTGTAAGCTGTGTGTAGCCATGTTGCTTGGCAGAGGGTGGGTATTTATGACTAAGCTAATATATTCTTATTTGTTACTTGTTTTTATTTCATATATATATTCTTCACATAGATCACGCCCTTGTTGCCATTGTAGTGTATTTAGATCAGAATAGAGCCACACACACTCAGTATTAACTGGATATAACTTGTATTGTAGACAAGCAGCTAGTGTTCTGGATTCTTACATCAGATACATTCCCAAAGCACAGCTATATCCCACAATTCCTAGCAAAGTGGAAACACATCTAATGTGTCCTGACTCACAGTTGTTGGAACTGGTACAGTACATTACACTAGCAATTTTTTGTTTCAGCTTGTCAATTCCATGTGATGCAAATTTAGCATGCAAATGAGAAAATCTCAGCAAATGAAGTCTTTACATGATATTCAATGAATCGTGCAATTGGAAACTAGGGTGTTAGAGAGGGATAGACAGGAAAAGAGAGAAAGAATTGTCTAAACTTTCTCCCATTTTCAGACAACTTTGCACCTATTTTTTTTTTTTAAATGAAGAGGCCCCTTAAAATCTGCTTCACAATTAAGGATTTTAGCATCAACATCATGACACAAGAAAACAGCTGTATCTTACGTCAGTTCACCCGAAGTTTAGTTATGCAAAGCAAACCATTTTGGTTGGTTTACAGTAATGACCTTACTTGACTCCAAAGAAATCCCTCCAATCCGGCTTTATTTAGCTAAAAAAATGTAAGCCATGATAGTAATAAAATCTCCAAAATAAACTGATCTGAAAGGGACTTTAAAGATTATATTGATACCTGTGCCACAAGCAAAGCCTCTTTAAGTTGTCCTCTGGAAGTAAAAAAATTCACAAGCTTCTTCACATCAGCGGTAGCTATGCAGTAGGGAATGACAGCATCATTTTCTTCTTCAATTAGTTGACTTGCTCTTCTATAATTAAACAAGATGTGTTCACTTTGTTTTATAGCATGAAAGAAGGGCGCTAATGAGATAGCATCATCGTTGTGCCTCTGAATCATGCACCTTTAATAAAAACATGGTTCGACTGACTTTAAAGCAGCAATGCGTGATACTAATAATTGTTTTACTTTTTCCTCTCTCTCTCTCTCTTTTTTTTTTTTTAATGAACCTGAACCGAGAGCTAATCCCCTGTAATCTGACACAAAATGACCCCCTGGTTCCCAAGATATTATTCATGGTTAATTCCCCTGGATAAGAATACTTGCCCATTCAACACAAAATGGCTGCCGTGGTCAGCTGCAACATTATCGGGAGATGACGTCGTGTCTTTCTGTTGAGGCCCCCCCAAGTCCATATTACATCTATTTTTTTTTTTTAAAGAACCAAGAATATCTCAGGGACAGGGTTTCAGGAGTTTGGACAGCAATGTATCTCTTCCAGAGACCCCATAGGTTAAGTAACAAAATAATAATAGTTGGTGGATTACTGCTTTACATAGTGACACTGATTAACGGCAAATTTTATTTCTTTACCTCTGCATTAATTTTTTCCAGTATTTCATAGAAACACCAGGGGCAACTGATAATGCCTTGTCCCACTGAAAAAGAAAAGCCAAACAAATTAAATTGTTTCACAGCATTTCAAAGGTTTATGTATTTTTCACAGTGAAATGTATATTCACTTATTTTACAAACAATATACCACTAATATGATATTAAATCACGTGTAAGAAACATTGCACTAAATAATTCTTGCACAGCATTTTTCTTTCTTACTCAATATAACACTATCCACATTGAGTGTTCGGAAATACAAATGATTTCATTTGAAATCCGCTGTCTGCTTCCACACATAATGGGTTAATCAAACTTTGGGAATTCCTGCAACTTTCACAAATGCATTCATATATACAATACATCGAAGTGCACTGTTTTTGCCTACGGGCATTACAGTCCAACAGGATATCACAAGAAATACAGGCAGCTACACTCCTATGCTGCACTGCTGGGCATTTCCTGGTTCCTGTTTACCTGTTTTTTTATGCTTGATCCTTACTCTTGCTGATTGGTGTAGCGGGTAACACTGAGGCTTTTTTACTGAGGGAAGTACTTCAGGTTAGGTAGAACCTGGAGAGACAGGCCTGAAGATGGGGTTCTCCCCCGAAACTTTGCCACCCATGTCACTTTTTTTGTGTTTTTTCTCTCCCCCATCCTGCCTTTTTTTACCCCCGCCTGTGTGGTAGCTTATTCACTTATGGATATCAGTGTCCCCCCGTTTTATGTCTCCTATATGTACCGTGCCCGAATACCAGCTTTATTTTGTGTTTTTTACATTCAGTACTGTGGAGCTCACAGATAAGCATGTTCTGATTTATTTCAGCTGTCTCTGAGTGTGAGCCTCCACAATTTATTGTAGGTTTGATGTTTTGTTATTATCTTTCGCTATGTGTCTATACACTATGAGCTAATACACTTTATTTTTGCTTCATTCTTCCTTGGCTGCTGTGTATTCATTTTCTTTATGAGTGTTGGCTACCAATTTTGATTATCACAAGAAATACTTGTACTATCTTATTAATTCCCCCCTTTTTTTAAATCTATGTTCCTGGATATCTTCATCTCCCAAAGATATTGTATGTTGCTATCCTAAAATATTCTTATACTGTAATCAGCTATAATACTATGGGACAGATCCACAAAGCTCCGTCTGTTACTTAATGAGATGTTAACTTCAGTTAACGCCTGTTGTTTCTGCATAGATCCACAGTAGCTTTGTGAATCTACGTAAAAGTCAGG
This sequence comes from Ascaphus truei, assembly GCF_040206685.1. Taxonomy (NCBI): domain Eukaryota; kingdom Metazoa; phylum Chordata; class Amphibia; order Anura; family Ascaphidae; genus Ascaphus; species Ascaphus truei. The sequence continues at coordinate 381,521,132 of NC_134483.1, forward strand.
GAAGCAAACGTCTGTTAACTATTTGCGTAACATCACGTTAATTGCTGTGCCTTAAAGCAATAGTCCAAGCTGCCGTTTTATTTTTAATTTAAAATTTTTCTCTTTAATATGTGCATCAATACAATACACACAATGATAAGTAATTAGCTGATTGGCCGATCGATCCGTTCTCCTGTGATCGATCGGTGAAGATTCGGTTCTGGGGTTTACTAAATGGCTGTCAGTGCAGCAGAAGGGGACCAAAGATACAAAGTTCTGTGGGGAAGATCATGTGATTAGGCAGTCACGAGATATAATTGGTGCATTGCTAGAGAGACAGCGGGGCACAAAAAGGGGTGTGCCAGAGCCTGTTTCAGAAGAGATGGGGATGTGACTTTGTAAATGGTTTCTATAGAAATAAAATATGCTTGTTACATAATAGAACTTTAAAAATGACATTCGGAGTTATTTTAAAAAATGCTACAAGAATTTTCTCATAGTACAGAACTGATTTATTAAAAACAACATACATGTAGGATATTGCTTGGTCTTCAGCTGTAATGGAGATTGGTGGATGTGTCACATGAATAAAAACACAGTACAATTGTATTGAATGCTTCTTTTGCTAGCAAATAAAAACAATAATTCTTCCAGTTGGATGAAGAAAAGAATACCTCTCCAAGCTCCACCATAAGTTCACAGTATCTCTGAATCTGTCCTAATCTCAGGTGAATCTCTGCTGCATCTTTTAGCCTTTCTTCTTTGCTCGGTGCACCAATACCACCACCAAATTTTGACATCTTGACTGTTGTTAGTTCTTGTGCTTTCGACTGTCGAGAATAAGAAAGCAGAGAACATTGAGTAGCGTACAGTATTTGATCACAATAAAGCATTATTGCAAGTTATATAAATGTATTTAACACCACAGAGCATTACAGTTTACGTAAAGGTGCAATCCCAACCAGAAACAATGTGGCTCTACACGTATGAACAAACGAGTACTAGACACATTTTTTCACAAATTACCTAAAACAATCCTGATTGAAATGTACAATAGTTTTAAGGATTGACACCATACTAGGAGATTATGTGGTTACAAATATTCTCTGACACCCCTGCTTTCTGGTTCTTCTACCTCATCAAATGTCATCCCATCATATTCACGTTTTTCTATCCCAGCCATAGAAAGGTATAGAAAAGTTTAGTAAAACCTAAAGGAATAAGGAGGGATACTACTGTATTGAAGTTAAAGAAAACAAAAAAAAAACATATTTTAGAGTAGAGTGGATTGCATTTTTACATTTTGTACTTCTGCAATTTTTATCCATTGATTCATAGAAACCCCATCATACAGATAGTGTAACTATTTAACTTGACATACATAGTCATGTGATAAAGTGCAAAAAATAACCTGTCACTCATATAATTTAGTGACTTGGATTACAATTAGTACAACAAACCCAAAATATTGAACAACCTCTAGGTTCAGGTGGTAAGAATGAAAGTGAAGAAAAGATAAAAAAAAAGAGTCTATGTATTAAGAGTTGCAAATGGAATATTTGGAATTAAAGCAGCAGTCTCGCCTCACTAAGAATTTTTTTTTTAAGCATGGGAACTGGAACTTGGAATGAATAATATTAATTTCAGCTCTGGGTATCCCCAATATTCCCACTGAATTTACTAGCGTTTCCCCACAGAGATTTAAATGGCAGTCAAATAGGAATCTGCAACAAATGATTCTGTGTCCTCCTATTGGTCTGCTGGATCTGTGATGATATGGCAGCCATTTTGTTTCCACTGGAGGGACATTTAACTCTGGTAACCTCAGCATTAAGTAGAAATATATGAGGTTCAGTTCCAGAGGACCTTCCTGTTTCTATGCTGTAAAACAAATTCAGCCAGGCAGGATTGTTGCTGTAAATTGACTCAAGAAAGCCAACAAGTATATTGCATGTATGTCTGTACTAACCCTTTTTTTTTTTCAATGTTCAAAGGTATATTGGCACAAAGAGGTAATAAACCTTGCAGTACCCCGACTACCTGATACGTCATGTGCCCTGGTACGCCTGAGGCCCTCACGACATACCAGGTACATCAAGGACACTTGCTCAATGGAGAGGCCATCCGGATTGAAACAAAAGTAGAGCCCTCTCCATGTCTGTTTCTGGCATCCAGGGTACAGTAGATACTCTAAGGCCGCAATTATAGTGTTCGCACGTCCCCAAACAAAAGGCCGTACCACTATGAGGCAGACCATAGAGTATGCGACCGCACGCGTGACCAAGCTCGACCGCGTTCGCGATTCTCGGCCATACAAATGAATTTGTCTTTGCCGTGGTTCAGCCAATGAGGGCGAACCGCTCACGTGAAGTAATGGCCACGCCTCAGCCATGCCTCCCGATATCCTCCAGCCTCAGTGTATGTTTCGCACGTGATGTCACACGCTTGATCGCGCTAGCACTATAATCGCGGCCTTAAGGTTGAAAGAGGAGAGTATTACTGATGCCCATCATGCACAGATGTTAATGTTATGGATTAAATTCATTTGTACATATGCGTCAAAAAATGATCCAAAACTGCATCAATATTGAACACCAAGTTAACCACATTTGTAGTATTTAAGATGATATGTATCAATGCAGCACAGATATATAATTATACAGTATGCATTACACTCCAGGATATGTAGACATGTATAATGATTTAGGTAGATTGGAGGAATGGTCCAGAGTTTAGCAACTGCGATTTAGACCCCAAAGGGAAAAATAATGCTATTTGGTCACAAAACTCCAAAGGCACCATATATGATTAATGGCACTATAATATCAACTACTATAGAGGAAAGGACCTGGGAGTCATTAATTTAGGTGACTTAAATGTAGGCAAGCAAAGTAACAAAACAATGATTAAAGCCAGCAGGTTGTATAGTGAGAGGTATTAGCAGCAGGAAGAGAGAGAGAGAGAGGCAGCGATACCATTCTAGTAAGACCTCACCTAGAAAACGGGGCTAATTTCTAGAGACCATATTGGAGATTGTGCACAGAAGGGCTACTAAAATGGTGCATGATTTACAGCACGGGTGGAAAACCATTTTTTTTAGGTGTGCCAATAAATGGCCACACATTGCTTGCAGACCACCATCCTAGTGCCCCCCATATCCACTCTCTCCACCTCTTCTCTCACTCTCCCTCCCTCCTCTCACTCACTCGATTCACCCTCCTCCTTTCTCACTCAATCCCACCCCTCTCTTACTCAATTCTCTTCCCCCTCTAAGAATTTTATCTTGGAGATTGGGGGTAGGTTTTCGGTCCCTCAGCAGAGTGGAGCTGGGGCTCTGCATGCAGGTACTGAAGTTGGGCCAATTTCTGGGTGGGCCCAACATCCGGCACTAGCGGGGGAGGGGGAAGATGGCAAGCCATTCCAAATGCCATTGTGGCCCATAGGCCAAGGGATGGCTACCCCTGATCTAGCCAAGCATAAGACTCATCAGCAAAGGCCTTAATATGTACAATTTAGAGCAGGGGTCTCCAAACTACGTCCCGGCGGCCACATCAGGTCCCCCACAAGATTTTATCCGGCCCGCAGCAACTTTAAATATATATATTTTTGCTCATTATATATAATTTCCCAGTGTAAGCATCCTTCCTTTGTAATTGTCACATTTCTCTTTTGTTCTGGATCATATCATACTGATTACCCCAAAAAGATCCAAATAAAACGTATTCATTCATTTATAAAATATATAAATATATAAAAATGATAAAAATATTTTTTTTCTTTGGCCCGCAAAAATGTGTAGAATATACGATGTGTCCCTCGTACTGAAAAGTTTGGAGACCACTAGTTTAGAGGACAGATGGGGGGAATATGATTGAACGTTACAAATACATCAAGGGTTTCAACAAAGCACAGGAGTGAAGCATATATCAGAGAAAGGAGTGCTAGAACAAGAGGTAATTCTCTGAAGCTGGAGGGTGGCAGGCTAAGAGGAAAGATGAGGAAGTACTTCATTACAGAAAGGGTGGTCAATTCGTGGAATAGCTGCTCAAGCGGTGGTAATACAGTAAGGGAATTTAAACATGCTGGGTTTACACATAAGGTGATCCTAAATACGAAAGAAAGCCAAGGATCAAATACGGTGTGATGATTTATAGCAGTTAGCAAAATAGGCCAAGGTGTTCTAATCTGCAGTCACATTCTACAGTATGTTTCTCAAATGTAATACTTTCACAGGATTGCTATTACAAAATATATTAAACTGATATTTACTAATACTAGTTATGAACTAAAAAAAATACACATAATTATGTTTTCATTTAAATTGCATCAAGCAAGTATGTGATACAATGCGTCAAGCATCATTTTAGATGAGACACTGAGGGGCCTATACACTAAGCGCCGATAAAAAAAAATCGCCAGGGTTTTTAAATTGCCATTTTTTACAGCGTTGCTATCACAATAGTTGATGTAGGTAATAAAAAACAGAGCACAGCAAGCAAAAAGTTGAGGGCTGCAAACCAAGAGCTAAATAAAAATAGATTTTAATCAATGAAGTGACAACATGGAGGATGCCGGTATACCACTCTAACGCGTTTCGCGTGTCTTGCGCTTTTTCAAAGAGTGCTATCACGGTATGCAGAAAGCCCAAAATACCAGTGATAGCAACATTTGCAAAAATGTCGAGAAGCCGGCGACGTGAACATCACCCCTCTTAAAAGGGCTCTCTCGGCAAGTTCTTTCTGCTGCAGAGAGAGAGAGCCGCCTCTCTCTTGGCAAATCTAGTCGAGAAAATCTATATTTTTAATTTAAATTGTATTACTAGTGTATTGTAGCAGGGGGTCTCTGGAGCAGAACCATGTTTATTATTTGAGGTCCGGGGACCCCTTGCTTCCTGAGATAAGGGTCCCGTTATGGGGTGTAGGTATCTCTTATGCATTTTATTCCCACGGTCATGTGATGCATAGGAGATGCCAAATACACAAAAGACACAGCGCACAACGCTCATAGTGCATTAAAAATATATTTAAACAGTAAATCAATAGGGTAAGTATTGTGCGTACTGCACCGACACACTTTATTCGAGCAAATACCCGGTATGTACCTGGCAGATACCTGGAATGCGCCGCTCCTGACCTCTGACAAGCCCCGTTGCATTTGCCTTCCCAGCCTGGGTTCATGCCTGGCTGATGGGCGGCTGATCTGTTAAATGATAATGATTAGGATTTAATAGGCTGCAATGCTTCGCGTGTCTACCAGATGGCATAAATTCATGAATTGTAATGCAGTTTATATATATATACTGTGCAGTATTGCAGCCAGAGGGAATAAAATGCTTCAATCCCTGCTTGGAAAATAACTCAATGCACTCGGGCAGAAAACAGTCACAAACCTCAATACACCCGGGTATACCCGAATTCGTGGGACTAGCCAAGCTCGAATAAAGTGTGTCGCCAGTGTACATCAATAAAATTCAAATAGGCATGTTAGGGGTGAGTTACCCATACACCAACACTGTGGACCGGATCAGATGTCATCAGCAGGTGATGGAGCTGTTTCGTGATACCAGGTTCCAAATCGGTCGGTTTTTATTTGGAAATACGAGTGTTCTGAGACTTTATCTACCCCGTTTGTGCTGGTTGATCGCGCTACTGGAGAGAGACTGTCACGCGAGCAGCGCTGCACTTGAGTGATGACGTCATAACCCGGAAGTGCCGCGACGGAGGACTGAGAGAGTACTATAACCACCGTGTGTATCCGTGGGACAGGATTGTCTTCATATGAGCTGCGGAAGCTGGACACTGTTTATCCAAGAAGTGGTTACCTCTAAAGACCCCCCATCGACTGATTTGGAACCTGGTATCACGAAACAGCTCCATCACCTGCTGATGACATCTGATCCGGTCCACAGTGTTGGTGTATGGGTAACTCACCCCTAACATGCCTATTTGAATTTTATTGATGTACGCACAATACTTACCCTATTGATTTACTGTTTCAATATATTTTTAATGCACTATGAGCGTTGTGCACTGTGTCTTTTGTGTATTTGTCTGACGTTCTAGGGGGTGCTCTGGGCCATCCCCGGTACCACAGCTGCAGATGCTCCATCTTGCCTAATTATTATTAGGTCACGTAATATACTTCTTTATTCTCACTGTATTATCACTTCACGTGTGTGATATTGTTTAATAGTTGCGCACTTTGTTCCCTCACTTTGTCACATAGGAGATGCCAGCCTGTATCTCGGGAAGCAGCGTGTCCCCGAGGCTGAAATCAATGCGGTTCAGCTCAGGAGAACCCCTGCTCCCACACACAATTAATAAAAATTACATTAAAGCAGCTTCATTGCCTTAGCGGATAGCCGCTAAGGCAATGAAGGGGTTAAGGCACAATAGCAGCTTTATTGAGGACAGAGCGCGTGAGTGAAGCGGGTACTTGGCCCTTCACTCACTCCCTCTGCACCCAGTAAACATTACAATATGTACTAAACACCAATACACAACCAACCCACCTCCAGTTCACCCAACATAAAACCAGATTTAATATTTTAATACACAGGATTTATACCAGAGGCCGGCGGGATTCCCCGGATGGTCCCTGCAGATGTCCATGGGCCTCCAGCTGGTCCCTGTGGGTGTCCAGAGGCCTCAATGGGGTCCCTGAGTGGTCCCCACGGTTGTCTGGGGGCCCCTGGGTGGTCCCCACGCGAATCTAGAGGCCCTCGGGTGGTCTCCATGGGTGTTTGGGGGTCCTCAGATGGTCCCCGCGGGTGTCTGGGGTCCCTCAGGTGTCCTGCTGTACCAATCTTGTATCAAAAAATAAAATTTGGAATACATAGCAAGTGATGATGAATGAAGAAAAGGAGCACAGCAATCAGCAAGCAAACCGAAGAAATCCTGAATGGAAAAATATCACCTTGAGAAAGTCCCACGGGACGAAACGCGTTGGTGCGTTTGCCTTTTTCACCTTCCTGTGAACTTATTTAATAAATACCCTTCAGTTTTATTTTGGAGTTGCCCGTGATATTTTTTCCATTCAGGATTTCTTCTGTTTGCTTGCTGATTACAGTGCTCCTTTGCTCCATTCATCATCACTTGCTTCTACTCGTCAGGATTGCACGCAGTGGAACACTATCTACTACTGGACTTCAGGATACCCTCAAGGGCAGGTAATGGGCAATAGCCCTTATATTACTACCTTTGACCCTATTAGTGGGGATGCTCATATACTAAAAAGGGGTTGTGCATCACTGATCATATGTTCGGTAGTCTGGCAGACTGACCGCTAGGTCTGTATTTGCCCCCCTATATATACATTTATGAAACTTTATACCCTATGGATGAATTACAGTGTTCCTATATTTGATCTTTCAAAGACTGTGATGGTATATTAACTGTGTTCACACTGATATTGAGCACCATTTTCTACACAACTCTACATCGGAATACACAGCAATAATTACACCTCCCCCCCCAACACATACAGTACAGTAATGGATAATAGCTCATTTGCCCATTATTAAATCAAACATTAGCCAGGCAGCAGAAATAATGTAAATAAACCTTTCTACTTACCCCTGCCATCATGAAGGGCATCCTCGTCAGCATACTGCAGGTCCATGTCCTCCGATGCCAGCAAGAATACATACAAAAATACAATCTAATGGCCCCTAACCCCTTAATCACATTAGCGGTTAATACTCGCTACAGTAATTAAAACCCACCCTCCCCCGCTACCCACCTGGGAGGCCTAACCACCCACCCCGGACTCACTATACCCACCCTGTAACCATTGATTGGCATAGTGGTACATCATACCCATATCATATGGGCATGATAAGCTACTATAGCAGTCAATGTTCACCCTAATAAAAATACATGAAGTCCCAAAATACACAATAATAAAACATACACAAGCACCTAAACACCACAATTCAATTAATAAAAGCACTAACCAACAAAACAATAAAATAATTTTAACTAGTAACCAACAAAGCAATTGATTAATAAAACCACTAGCCAACACATCAATTCAAACAAGGAGTGAACAAAATAATTAATTAATTAATAACGCTAAGTAATTGAAATAATACATAAAAACAAGCCCCCCAAATTATAAACTATTTAATCCAAATAATCAAGAAAAATAGAAAAAATATCACTCAATAGAAAATAATTATTTGCCAAAAAAATGCATTGGCTATCACTGTATTTATCTGTACCCTAAACAGACACAGATTAATACATTAGTAGTCAATGGGCAATGAAAAACATTAAAAAGAATTAAAATTAAAAAACCTGTAAAAAAAAATAACATACGTACAATATTTTACTTACCTTTAGAAGCGTTGGCCCTCCGAATACAGGGGTATAAGGAAGCTCTTGTACCGAGACGTCATCAAACTCAATCCAACGCCAGCCACCTTGAAGATCCGGAACAGGTAACAAAATTCTTCTTTCTTTGATCTTCTATCACCTTCTTCTTTCTTCATCTGTCATAATTTCTATCTTCTCTTTAATCTTCTATCTTCATCTGTTAATCCACAAAGCCCCATGGTAAATCCACAACATGATGTTGTCACGTCGGCTTCTTGATGTAAAATGAGGCATCACGGCCTTAAATATGGCCTGTGACATCAAATTTTTAGGTCAGATGGTACAGCTCCAATCTGATTAGACGCTGTATCATGTGCCATTAATCTGTGTCAGAAAAATACAGTGATAGGCAATGCATTTTTTGGCAAATACTTGTTTTCTATTGAATGCTATTTTTTTCAATTTCTCTTGATTATTTTGATTAAATAGTTTGTGATTTGGATGGCTTGTTTTTATGTATTTTTTCAATTGCTTAGCAGTTTTAATTAATTAATTAATTATTTTGTTGGCTCCTTGTTTGAGTTGATGTGTTGGCTAGTGGTTTTATTAATTAATTGCTTTGTTGGTTACTAGGTGTATTTATTACAATGTATTCCAAATTAAATTTTTTGATACAGGATTGGTACCGCAGGCCAGCAGGGATCCATGGGGATCCATGGGGACCACCCCAGGACCCCCAGAAACCCATGGGGATCACCCAAGGACTGCTGGACACCCACGGAGACCACCCGAGGGCCCCCAGACACCCGTGGGAACCACTCGAAAGTCCTCAGACACCTGTGGGAACCACATGAGGGCCCCCAGACCCCTGTAGGAACCACCCGAGGGCCACCAGACACCTACAGGGACCACTTGGAGGCTCATGGAAACCCGTGAGGACCACCCGAGGACCTGCAGACAACCGTGGGGACCACGGACACCAGCAGGGACCACCTGGAGGCCCGCTGACCTCTGGTATCAGTCCTGTGTTTACAAAAATAAAATCTGGTTAGTTTTTGGGGGCAAGGGGGTGGGTTGTGTATTTGTTTTTAGTACATATTGTAATGTTTATTGGGGGCAGAGGGGGTGAATGAAGGGCCAAGTACCCGCTTCACTCTCCCCCTCTGCTCCCAATAAAGCTGCTATTGTTCCTTAACCCCTTCATTGACCGTAAATGCATTTTTCCATATTAATGGATATCAGCTCCAGAGACCCCGGCATCAATCCGATGCAAGAAAATGCTTTTTTTTTTCTAAGTCCCATCTCGCCGCTTATCACCACCTACTTGCCGACTTTTCCTGGCGGGACGATTTTGAGAGGAAATCTCAATTCTAAGCTAATCGGGGCTACTAGAATAGCACAAGTTTGAAAAGCTGGCAATAAGTGGCTTATCGCCACACGTTTGGCAAATTTTTTTTCTCGGCAAAATGTTTTGCTGAAAATGTCTTTTATCGCCGACTTATCAGGGCTTACTGAATCGCTGTAGGCTTTTTTGGCGATAAGGTGGCGATAAGTGGCTTATTGCTGCTTAGTGCACAGGGCCCTGTGTGTCATATGTATCAAAGTCAGAAAGCAACCTTCACAAATACCACACACATTTTTGTTAAAGTTTACTTGTGCTACTTTTATTTAGCACTATATTCTTGACACAAACATATTACAAAGATCATGTTAGTGTAATCCATTTACCATTAACAAAGTAAAACCACATCCTTAATTTGCACCTGGTCTTCAATCAGATTGCTTGTGTTGATTATCTAAACATTAATGGCAAAAAGCACAATTTCTTAATCAGTCTTCCAACAGGCAGTCTGATAAATACTGTCTTTAAAGCATTGGAGATTATTTAAATCCTTGCAAATAATTATTTTGATGTAGATTCATTTAGAAGTTTTGCCAGTCAACACTACAAATATAGCATACTATAGTGTGTTTTACTTGTGCTGCATAGTAGTGTAGAATGTGTCTCAACTACTGAGATGTCCTATATTTACACATTACAGTAGTATGTTCTAAATGCAATGCTTCTTTCTATTAAGTCTCTTGGACACGTTCATATATCATCGATATTATTAAGTATTTGTACTTACGGTTTTAAATCTAACCAAATGCTTCATGTGCATTATTCCTTTGCAGTAGTTTTGCGGAAGTAAACTATCATCTTGACCTTTCAATACAGCAACTAAATCCCATAAATTCTTACTACCTCCGGGGGGCTAAAACAAATACATAAGAATAATATTAATACATTGAAGTGAAGATATTGTAACCCATTTTTCCACATTGCTGAGAATAACCAATACATACAGTCCATACCAGGGGTGGCCAACTCCAGTCCTCAAGAGCCAACAACAGGTCAGGTTTTAAGAATATCCCTGCTTCAGCACAGGTGAGGCACCTGTGCTGAAGCAGGGATATTCTGAAAACCTGACCTGTTGGGGTACTTGAAGTCTGGAGTTTGCCACTCCTGGTATATACTATACTGTAAGATACATTTAAGATCCATATTTATTAGGTAAACTTGAAAAATAAATAAAAAATACAGTGAAAAATCTTAAAGGAAACAGTAGATGTGATTTAGCTGTGGGCTTGCAATGTGCAATCTGTGGGGGTTATTAATTAAGCTGCGATCATGATTATCTGGGCACTTTGCATATAATTGATTTAAATGGGAGTTTACATGTGAGAATGCCCCGATCGCACAATCCCATTTTCATCAATAACCCACTTTGAGTTTAGCCCTACTGATAGGTCAAATTCCCCTGCAGCTACCCTATTATATTTCCAAATGGTAGGGTAATACTTACAGAGAGACATTCTGAAAACCATCTCAGTTTCTTCCCCCTGAGGCTTCCAGTCAGTTTATCCACCTCTTGTTTAATATCCCGAGACACTTTTCCGCACAGTAAGGGTGGAGCACCAGGCTCCATAGCCCGATCTAAGAGACACATTTTTTTTTACACCAAACAAAAAACATTTACTGTAGCTTTTCTGAAAGTTTCCATGAAAACAGTTTTATCTCTTAACTTTTGTTAAATGCTTAAGGGCCATTTGTCCGCAAACCCTCCATAATGGTTTTGAAAGTAACACAGAAGGAATTAGATATTCAGCAGGTATCAATTTTATATGTATCGTCAGATACATTACAATTCATAAGCATTAAATCAAAACATTTGTTTTATTTCCATGCATTGACAAATCACAACCTCTCTGGCGCACTACACTGTAAAAAGAAAGTTACGGTATCAAGGCAATGTATGTATCACAGCATTTTGCTCCAAGCATAGCTTGCAACTTGGGGAGTGTCCGTAGGATGAGTTGGGGAGCGGTTATAATGAAATGTATCCTATTCTATATCTTATTTGCCAGAAAAGATCAGTCAAATCTGTGGTGGTTTAAGTTTAAAATTATGTATCAGATGTTTGAAACTATTCTTATATATGCCGCAATTCTGCTCCAAAAAAACAGAGCATTGTGTCTAAACCATGGCTGGGCAACTCCAGGCCTCAAGGGCCATGAACGGGTCAGTTTTTTTATTTATTTTTTCAACTTAATTTTTTTTAATGGAGTTACATGTTCATACAGTACATTGTATCACAGCCCAATGTGTCATCCCCAATCACAATTTTTATAACATACAACAACAACCTTCCATCCGAAACTGAAATGCAAGCTACTAAAAACCAAAGACAATACAGACAAGACATACCAGACAAGGGGGAGGGAAGAGGGAGAGGGAAGGGGGGAGGGAGCAAAGGGAATTGGGGCACCGTGCTTCCTTGCTCACTGCTAATGTTGTACAATCCTAATAATTGATGTTTGCTGTGTCTTCCTGGGGACAAAACCTTCCTCCCCGCCCGCTTAACGGTCCTCTGTAGTTGGGGCTGTCATCTACCAGTTAGTCACTATGTCTTGTCAGATTTCTGGCCCTCAAAGGAGAACGCATCTAAAACTATCATTGAAATATCGCCGTAGCATCCACCCCTGGGATGTCTAACTGGGCCAGCCAAGGTGCCCAGACTTAAAGAAAATTTGTGCCGGTGTCATTAACTAAACTTGTTAATTGTTCCATCCGGCAAACATGCCAAATCCTGTTTCTGATCTTAGGGATAATTGGAACCTCTTGTTGTTTCCATAATGCTGCGATCTCACATCTTGTGGCTGTTGCAAAATGTGCGATCAATTTATGCGCCGCATTTGACAAATCCCGGATCCGTCTGCCCAAAAGGAACACCCACGGGTCCATTGGGATCTCTAAACCGAGAATCCGCTGTATCCAGTCTCTAATTTGTTCCCAAATCGGGGCCACCATTATGCAAGACCATAGCATGTGTCGCAAGTCTGCCACCTCCCCACATTGTTTAGGACAGAGCGGGGAGTAGCCCCTAACGAATTTAGATAATCGAGTTGGGGTATAATACCACCGCATGCGTTCTCCTTTAATGTGGTGCAGATTGAGCTTTTTGGGGCTGCTTGGATAATTCTGTCCCACTCTTCGTCTTCTAAAGTCTCCCCTAAGTCTGACCACCAGTGTCTAATGTTACACAGTCTGGTCTCGTTGGACATCACTGGACAGATTACTTCCCTGAACGTTCTAGATGTAAGTCCCCTTGTGTCCGTACCTCTGGAACACAGCTGCTCAAAATTAGTTCGTGCAGGTCTGATTGAGGTTTTATTATAAAAATCTCTGATCTGAAGGTATCTAAAGAATTCCTTGTTTGGGATAGCTTTAGTGGATTTAATTTGCTCGAAAGTTTGTATGTATTTTCTGCCCTACAGATATTTAAAACGGGTTATCCCCGATTGAATCCAATTTAAAAGGTTCTTGCTATTCAGCCCTGGAGCGAAGTCTGGGTTGCCGGCAATTGGAGTCATCAGTGAGCCTTTGGTAGTCAAGTTACAGCTAAATTTAGTGGCCTCCCAAACTCTTAATGAATTAACCATGGTCTGTAGCGGTATTTCCATCTTGCGTACCCCTCTTTTGGGTAGCCAGATTAAATTTCGGAGTTCAATCGGTTCACAGCAGTTCCTCTCCAACTCTACCCATCTCCGTAAGCTTGGGTCCGTGTGCCATTGGAGAATTTGCCCTAATTGGGCTGCTTTATAATAAGCCAAAAAGCAAGGCACCGCTAAACCTCCTCTTATGGTGGGTCGCTTCAAGATACCCTTTGCAATTCTTGGGTTTTTCTTATTCCAAATACATTTCATGACTTGTGACTGTAGGGAAAGGATGTCAGAGTGTACCAAAGGTATAGGTAGACTCTGGAAAAGATATAACATCTTTGGGAGGAGGTTCATTTTCACGCTATGTATCCTCCCATTCCATGAAATACTACCTTTCATCCATGTCCTGAGATCCTCCCCCAATGTCTTAATCACCCTGGGAAAGTTTGCTTTATATATCGTTTTGTAATCCTTTGTAAGTTAAAATTGAGGTCAATCAGTTTTTCTACTTCTTTAGGTAAATTGATGTTGAGGGCTTCGGATTTGGACTGATTGATCTTAAATCCCGAAATTTGGTTAAATTTGCCTAAGATGCCAAATACGTTGGGCAGAGACGTGAGAGGTTTGGATAGTGTTAGATAACATCATCTGCATATTTAGCGGCTTTATGCACCTGTTCTCCAATTGGGATTCCAGAGATGTCTGGGCTATTTCTGATGTGCGCCGCTAGGGGCTCTATACACAGGGCTAACAGTGGCGACAGCGGGCACCCCTGCCTAGTTCCGCTTCTTATTGAAAATTGATCTGAGGGGAAGCGCTGATGCCTCACTCTTGCTGTAGGGCCCTCATATAGCGCGAGAATGGCCCGCAGGAGGCGTCCTTCAAAGCCAAATGCTCCTAGCGTTTCTGTTAGAAAGGGCCAGTCTATTCTATCGAAGGCTTTCTCAGCATCCAGACTTAACACCATGGATTGTATGTTTTTCTTTTGAGCCAGATCAATCAAGTCAATAATTCTCCTGGTGTTGTCTGCCGCTTGCCTACCTCTGATAAACCCCACCTGATCCGCATGGATTAACCTGGGAAGAACAATATCCACCCTGTTTGCTATAAGTTTGTAGTATATTTTAATGTCCGAGTTAATCAGTGAAATGGGCCGGTAGCTCTTGCAGTCTGCCGGGTCCTTTCCAGGTTTGTGGATCACAGAGATTGAGGCTTGTAGCATTTGTGCTAGGAAGGAGGCCCCTGCCAGAATTTCATTGAATAATTTTAACATTTGGGGGCTAGTATTTTGATATACTTCTTATAATATAAATTGGAGAAGCCATCTGGCCCTGGTGCTTTGGCAGGTTTGAATGCTTTAATGACCTCCGAGAGCTCCTCTAGCGTAAAGTCCGTTTGGAGCGCCTCTCTCTCGGCTCTACCCAAGACCGGCAATTTCGCCTCTTTTAGGAAAGTCTTTAACGTCTCTCCCGTTTTAGTGTTGTGGGCAACCTTATCTCCATTATATAGCTTTTCATAATATTTTTTAAACTCCTCTACAATTTTCCCAGGAATGGAGGTGAGATCGCCCTTTTGGTTCCGAATAGCGTGAATGTGGTAATTTAGAAGCTTATTGGCAAGTAGGGTGTCAGGCTTGTTCGCTTTTTCAAAAAAATTCTGCTTAGACCAGGCCAATTCCTTCTCAGCCTGGGAGGAGAGGAGGAGATTGAGTTTCGTTTTGGTGTCTAATAACTGTTTCAGCGTATGGTCCCTCTTATTCACCTTGTGTAGGGGTGAGAGCTCCGTTAGCTGCTTTTCTAATTCTTTAATCTTTGTTTCTCTTTCCCTTTTTCTTTTGGCGGCCAAATTCATTAGTACTCCTCTGAGGGTAGCCTTACAGGCCTCCCACAGCGTGGAGTGTGAAGCCACACTCCCCTCGTTCTCCTTGAAATATTCTTTACGTTTTTCCCCTATTTCCCGCTCTAGATCTGGGATTTTCAGCAGGATCTCATTTAATTTCCAGTTCACTCTAGGTCTGTCTAGTGGTATTAGTGTGCATCGCAGCTCGATAGATGCATGGTCAGACCATGAAAAATCATGGCTCTCGGAACGAGAGACCCCGGGGACCATTCTATTGGACACAAGGAAGTAATCTATCCTACTGTAGCTGTGTGTGGGTGGGAGAAGAAAGTGTATTCTCACACTCCCTGGTGTTGCTCCCGCCATATATTGAGGAGTTGGCAGTCTTTTAGTCCCCTTTTTATTGTTAATACATCCTGTCTGTGTGTTTTGTTAGTGGTCGAGCATCTGTCTAGCTCCTCATTCAGTGCCCTATTCAGGTCTCCCGCTACGATAATGTTCCCTTTTGCCACTTTACTAAGTTTGCCAAAAAACTTGTCCAAAAAGTCTGTAGCATTCTCATTAGGGGCATAGATTGCTGCGAGGGTTATTGGGTACCCACGTATGGATCCCCTCACTATGAGGTATCTACCTTCCTTGTCACTATATGTTCTGTCTGGTGTAAACGGTATTCGATTGTGTATTAAGATGGCCACCCCTCTTTTTTTAACCCTTGCGGAGGAGAGGAAGTATACCCTAAAATCCTTGTCAAAGTACTTGGGACAGTTGTTCTGGGAGAAGTGTGTTTCTTGCAGAAATAGGATTTCTGTCCCCTTACGTTTATAATCTCTGAATGCAATCCTGCATTTCGCTGGACTATTAAAACCCTTTACGTTGTGGGATATTAGCAGAAGTTCCTTACTCATTGATGAATATGTATCGACTGTCCTGTCTTAATCTGTTTCTTTCCTGAGGAGCGAGTCCTCTGCTGGAGCTGCGATTCTTTCTTGCGTCCCAGATCACTTCACGCCCGCATGAGGAAACAAAGGGAGGGGGACACACAAAGGGGAAAACCGGGGGGGTACATAAACACCACATAACATATTTTGAAACATAGTATTTTTCGACATCTTGTCGAGTATTTCCTCTCGCCGAGACAATCGTCTTTGGGTTCCCGTTCTCCTCTCAGGAAGTCCAGACTTGGCTTGGAGTGGGTGACGTCCCCTCCAAGAATCCTGACCCAAAGGGCCTTACTAGGGCCCTAAAGAGCCTCCGTTTTCATCCCTAGCATGTGGCCTATGCGGACTTCGAAGCAAGTCACCTCCTACAACCCCTGCCCCGCTCTTCACATATCCTTAATAACGAAACCTACATAACTGTAATAGGTGAACCTACATCCCAGATCTCCTAGCTTTCTGCTTTCTCACGCCCCATCTTTTCCCCTCAAACTTAGCGTTGCCTTGCCTTCCGCGTGCCCTTAATGTCTCCCACGGCCAATTAGTGTGTGTTATCTTCTGTTGCCTTCCCCCTCTATCCTGCTAATTATTTTTGGTCGAATTGGGCTAGTTGCTTGCTCCCCCCCTCCTTTTAGCGGTATGCCCGACTGCCTTCCCTTTCTCCTCTGCATCTTTCACATGCTCTATTTCTTCTGTTACGCACCTTCGCTTTCTACCTCTAATCATTTATTCCCTCTGTCCCCTTACCAGTAACTTAACTATCCCAGCCTCCTTCCTTATCACAGAAGACAAACGAATATAGTGCGCAACTATATACCTCTAGTGTAAAATAATAATATTTAACCCATTAACCACCTATGTGATAGTAGTTGAAAAAACAACCTCAGGATTGAGAATGGGCGTCTGCAGCTATATTGTAGGGATGAGAAGCACCCCTAAACGAACTGAAATACAAAGAAAACAAAAGCGCAAACGCACATAGTGAAGTATGTAAAAAAAAAAATATATTAGTTATGGTAAGATATCTGCGTACATCAGATTAGAAGTTTATCAGCATTTCATGTGCATAGACATTTGTTACCAAATGACACACAGCCACTTCTGGATCAACGGATGTCCACTTTTCTGCATTCGAAGGATGGCCGTAAAGTGAGATCGTGTGTCACTTCAATGATGCCAAAATCCACAAATGTTCACAGAGGTTTGAAAACGACTCAAAATGGTATTTAAGCACGTAGATTATGAACAGAATTACTGTGGGGGCTATAAAATCAATCCTCAGATTGATCTCACTTTATGGCCATCCTCACTTTACGGCCATTCTCACTTTGTGGCTGGGACACTCGATGTACCAGCCCGACGAGGGCTTCCATAGCTCTGGTCCCTGAGGGCGCTCCATCGGCAATCAGCTGGACTGAGAGGCGTTATCGACGGCCCTAACGTGCAGGGGCTTTCCATCTGGACCATGAGGATGAGCGGAGGGTCTTTCCCAGGTGCCGTGATGGCGTGTGCCCAGACAGAGATCGCTACCAAAGGCAGCAAAGTGGACATCCGTTGATCCAGAAGTGGCTGTGTGTCGTTTGGTAACAAATGTCTATGCACATGAAATGCTGATAAACTTCTAATCTGATGTACGCAGATATCTTACCATAACTAATTTATATATATTTTTTACATACTTCACTATGTGCGTTTGCGCTTTTGTTTTCTTTGTATTTCCTTCCTTATCACGCCTAACCTTTTCTCGTTCTGTCACTTCCCTTTCTCCCTCAACTAATGGTACCCCCCAATTCTCCCTCTATATCTCTCTGTGCCAACCCCTCTAACTCTCAATCTCCCTGTTCCCTACTCTACAACTTTCCCTTTTCTCTTTCTCGTTCACATTCTAACTTCGTCTACCTTCTCTTCTCCCTTTCCTGTGAGCCCTCTATCACTTCCCCTGCTCCAACCTCTGCTAGTCACCGCTCCCTACTCCCTCTGCGCTCTCACATCCTACTTCCCTCCGCATCCTATCGGAATGTAGCCTAACTCTTCTGACATCCCAACTCACTTCCCTGTCCTTTCTCTGTCACTTCCTTTGTCTATTCTTCCACTAAGAACTCCCTTCCTATCCCCTACCCTCTCTCATCCCCCTAGCCGTACCCCTCCTCTCCAACTCTAGTCTCACTTCCTACTATCGCCCCCTCATTTACTACTCACTTACTGCGTCCCTCGTCTTTCTGCTAACTTGTCCTTGCGCTGTCTCTCCTACTTTCACTACCTATTCCCCAGCTCTTTTCCCCTTTCACCCTGCTGATCCCACTCTTACTGCCTCTGATCTACCCGTTTCCGTTATTTGCGGCATCCTCCCTCCTCCTACCTCGCCTTTAGCTTTGTCTCCTGTTTTAAATCTCCGCCACTACCTTAGATTGGCGACCCTGTGTCCTTGTCTTTGCCTGCTTCTATCTTGCCAGGCTTGCTGGTCCGGCGCTCCTCAGCCACCTCTCGGGGCTTCCGATCTTGTCTTCTCTGGCTGCTGACGTCATCCGTCTGCGACGGCTGAGGTCCATCTGCTTGCCACCTCCAAGATGGTGTCGTCGCTCCCGACTCTGAATGATGACGCGCTTCCGGGCCGCCGCCATATTGGATCCCGCGTCTCACCAAGGCAGAGGTATGTGCGCGCTCTCCAGCTTCCCGCTCTTCTCACTCTTCCGGCTCCTGCGTTTCACCTTGGGTTCCCGCCATCTCAGGTACCAACGCCATCTTGTGTAGGGGGGTGCTTTTGTGGGGGAAGGAAAACAAACTTCTTTTGTCGGTTGGGGCCTGTGATAGCGCCCTTTAGTCCGAAGCCGTTAGGATACCAATTTTTGTCCTTTTGCGGTAATGTCTTTCTCTCTAGGTGGGCACAGCGATGAGAGCTTTCTCTATCATGGAACCACTGGGATGTGGTAAAAACTTTTTTAGCAGCTTAACTTAACTACTGCCGAACCGATAACTTTAGGATGCCTTCCTCTCAGTCCTTGTCTCTCTGTGCTCTGGGGGATTTTGCGTTCTGTGTCCAGATGGGTTCTGGGAGCGGGCCCACGGGGTCCGCATCTTTAGGGGCATCGCCCAGGCCCAACCTGTGCAGGAAGGAGGGCCCTTCTTCCAGCTCCTTCATCGTGACCGCCTTGCCCCCTTTAGCCACCAGGGGGCCGAAGAGGAAGGTCCATCTATACCTGACCCCCTTTTCCCTCAGGACTTTGGTGACCGGCAACAGGGATCTGCGGCGGGCCAGCGTTACTGGAGAAAGGTCTTGGAAAATTGTCAGTCTCGCGCCCTCGAACTCCACCACAGGTAAGGGCCTTGTTTTATGTAGCACTGCCTCCTTCGTCCGGTAATAATGCATCCGGAGCACAATGTCCCTTGGTTGCTCGTTTTGGAGCAGTTTAGCTCTCAGGGCCCTGTGGCATGTGTCCATCGCCAGGCAGTCCTAGCGGGTCAGTTTTTAAGGATATCCCTGCTTCAGCACAGGTGGCTAAATCAGTGGCTCAGTCTTTGACTGGTCTAAACACACTTTTCTCTTTGTTGATACACTGGCTCCTAAGAATCTGTTCAGTGGTTTACAGTTCAAGTATATAAAAACTCAATCTTACATGTGGAAGGTTGAAGCATTAAATGTAAATCAGGGCTAAAGCATGGGAATATAACGTATCCTTTTGAATTATAAAACAAGATTGCATTATGAATATGTGGTAAAGATTGATCAAGCTATTGATCAAGCAAATTGTTAATAAAGTGTATTGGAATTACCAAGTCTTGCTATTATTCAGTATTCTCTCTTCTTTCCTCAACTGTGTCATTCAATACAGGTTTGGTAAATTCAAACCAAGTTTTTTATGCAGGTAAAGTTAACGAAATCTCAGATTAGAAGGTTAACATTCTACAAAAACAAGAAATGTACAATACACACACTAAATCCTCTCTATTGCGTGGTTACTGGGTCAGCATTTCCAAGCATCTAAAATGTCATAATCAATTTCCTGTTGCTACAGTATGCATTACAGTTGCATTTTTTAAGGTATTAACAACAACAAAAAGTCACCATATCTGTTTTTAAGATTTACATTGAGAGCCTTTCTGTCAGGTAATAATTGGAAGTCAGTGAAGTGGTATTTGACACATTAAGGGGGTAAATGAATATATCTCAAAGCAGGAAAATCCCCATTTAGCACATATTAAATTAGCCCTTAAGACAGTGAATATAGGGCATTTGGGAAATCCCACCATGGTTGAACTAAAATCACCCATGTTCCCAAAATTAAACCTCCCAGGTTTGTCAGGAGTGATACAAAGTTAGAGGTTGCTCTCCGATTTTGTGGAACTAGTAGCTATTTTCTGTGGACCAATCTCACTCATCCAATTCCCCATCTACCCTCAGGCATTTTTAAGTACTCAGCGCACTCCAAGTAAGCGTTTTCCAAGCATATCTTTTAAACTAATTGATGCAGTGCATCTGTTTTGCAGAATATACATAAAGCTCACATATTAAGGGGGTCATTCTATGTTGTCCCAAGTGTCCAATTGACTTGAATGAGGGCTTTCAGGCGATGGCACGCTTTCGGTATACTGAATTACCTCCCTAGAGGCTTATTCTTTAATAGTTGAAACCACCTGTGCTGAAGCAGGGATACCCCTGAAAACCTAACCTGTTGGTGGCCCTTGAGGACTGGAGTTAACCCCACCCTGATATACAGTAGAATAAGTCCATTCGAAGGGACAAGAAGGGGAACTATCTGCTGGCTGTATCAAAGGACTAATACCCAGGTGATTTGGTTTAAACTTTGCTATTATATACATTGCATGCCTCAGATAACATATTTGATTAAAATGTATTTAAGGTGGGATTTACTAACTACAGAGTGAATACTAAAGATTCCTCTTGCAGATGATACTGAGGCTGCTAAGGAGAAGTATTTGTCTCTCAGTGAAGAGTTTGATGATCACAACCACTTCCCCTAATTTACTACAACAGTTCCAACATTAAAACGTGTGCATTTTAAGGAAACATTTTTAATTCACAATTACAAAGATTAGATATTAAAAAATAAAAACCCATAGATTATGATTTATTTATGTATGTATAAAAAGAGGAAAGACACAGCGCACCAGAAGTGAATATCCAATAAACGTATTTAAAACACACACAACGTGTATCCACAACTTACAGTTGATATAAATAAAATGCGCTCAGATTTAGAATCTGATAGGGAGTCAGTCCGTAGATGGCATTCAGAGAGGACCTGATGCACCGGGTCAGCTAGCAACGATACCTTGTGGTATCATTGCTATCTGTAGCGTCTCACATCATACGCCATATGTCATCTCATTCGTGCATCGTGACGCTGTTTCCCCTCACTTCTTTCCGCTGTGAGTTGCTGTCTGGGGACCCGGTTTACCACCTCCTGTCTGAATTACACGTACGGACTAACTCCCTACTGGATTCTGAAGCTGTAAGTTGTGGATACACATTGTGTGTGTTTTAAAATACATCTATTAGATATTCACCTCTGTTGTGCTGGGTGTCTCTCCTCTTTTTGTCTTTGGAGATTCCTCGGGTCTCATCTTTGGGCAAGTAAAGCGCCTGCTCGACACGCACTACAAGGAGGTGATTCTGTCTTCAAGACCAACAATCCTTCCCCTTGATTTAGAGGGAGAGGCTGTGCGATAAGGACTCTGTCTATGTATGTATGTACGTATGTATATATGTATATCTTTATTTGTATAGCACCATCCATGTACATGGCGCTTCACGCATAATGGGAATAAGCGCTTGAGACATAAAAGTAACATTAGGAAAAGGAGTCCCTGTACCAAAGAGCTTACAATCATGCGCAGAAGCGGCTGGCAGCGGCGTCGTTCCCCCCCACACGATCATAACGCCCATTGGCAGCGGCGCAATTCAGCCCTCCACTGACACAGGCATTCGCGGGCCCCCTGCGCCCGCAGGAAGCAGTGGCACACGGCGCAAACCCGGGCGGAACCCGCGTGGCACAGGGGCTCGGTCACTCATGCCCATGCCGGGCACATGTACCCCGCAGGGGGAGGTGCAGAATTTGCGTGCGGGGGAGGGGTGTGTGTGTGCAGAATTTGCGTGCAGGGAGGTGCAGAATTTGCGTGGGGGGTGTGTGGGCGCAGAATTTGCGTAAGGGGGGGGAGAGAGGTGGTGCACAATGTTACACCCCGCCCCTGGCTGCAGCAGGACACACACACACACACTGAGTGACCCACACACACACACAGACTTACCCACACTGACCGACACACACACACACACACACTGACTGACACACATACACACACTGACACACACTGACACACACACACACACTGACACACACACACACACACTGACACACATACACACACTGACACACATACACACACTGACTCACATACACACACTGACTGACACACTGACATACACACACTGACTGACACACATACAACCACACTGACTGACACACATACACCCACACTGACTGACACACACACACACACACACACACACACACACACACACACACACACACACACACACACACACACACACACACACACACACACACACACACACTGACTGACACACATACACACACACTGACTGACACACATACACACACATACACTGACTGACACACATACACGCACACACACACACACTGACTGACACACATACACACACACACTGACTGACACACATACACACACTGACTGACACACATACACACACACACTGACTGACACACACATACACACACTGACTGACACACACATACACACACTGACACACACTGACTGACACACATACACACACACACTGACTGACACACATACACACACACACTGACTGACACACACACACACATACACACACACACTGACTGACATACACACACACACACACACACACACACACTGACTGACACACATACACATACACACACTGACTGACACACAAATACACACACACTGACTGACACACATACACACACACTGACACACATATACACACTGACACACATACCCATACACACACTGACTGACACACATACACACAAGGAATTCACACTTAGTGCAAATAGAAGTTTCACTTACTATGCGCGTGTACAGCACACACAGCTTTTTATTTAACGTTTGTGTTTATGTCATTATCATGTTTTGCATTTTTTTTGCTGTATGTCTCCCTTAACATTGATGTTTTGTATGATGCCTTAAAATTTGTTATATTCTAATTGTGGGTTTGTTGGATATTACCCATCTCCTTCCTACAGTCCAGTTTAAGTTGCTTTGTTTTTGTTTAATTGGGTTGCTATGGCTCCCCTTCATTTGTGGACTTCGCCTCTACTGAGCAGAACGTCTGATGTCGGGGGGGGGGAGTGGGGGGGAGGGGTACATGGATCATGACATCACAACGTTTTGTGCACGAAACCGGGCACACAGGTAGATATTTACCGTAAATTCCGGACTATAAGCCGCACCTGTATATAAGCCGCACCCATTGAATTTTAGATTTTTTTTTATTTTGACCATATATAAGCCGCACCTGAATATAAGCCGCACCTGAATATAAGCTGCACCTGAATATAAGCTGCACCTGAATATAAGCCGCACCTGATTATAAGCCGCACCTCACATTAACCCCCCCTGCACCTCACATCAAGCCCCCAGCACCTCACATTAACCCCCCCCTGCACCACACATCAACCACCCCTGCACCACACATCAAGCCCCCAGCACCTAACATTGACCCCCCAGCACCTCACATTACACAGTAAATACCTGCCGTGCAAGCAGGAGTGCACGCGCTCGCTCTAGCAAGCAGCAGGCAGGAAGTGCCTCATTGCTAGAGCGTGCTACTACTAGGGAGGGAGGGAGGGACGGGGAGAGCAGAAAGCGGGAAAAATTCACATATAAGCCGCACCTGAATATAAGCCGCGGGGTTCAATGCATGGGGAAAAAGTAGCGGCTTATAGACCGGAAATTACGGTAAAGGGTACATTGGGGATCATTTATGTTACTCCTTGATAAAGCACCTAATGGTGCGAAATGCGTGCAAGAGTTTTTTGTACCTCCTTTTTAGTTCTGTCTGACTAATAAATACAATTTTTATTCATCTTTTTGACCCTGACTCCCTTGACTGTGTGCTGCTTCCTTTTTTTTGTCTTTATTGCTCCTTATCAGTTAAAATATCTGTTTCCTTCAGTGCTCAATGATCACGTTTCTGACATACTGTTATAAATATGTTTATCTCTATACGTGCCTAAAAGTATGCAGGATATGTCAAATGTATCCTGGGCAAGATCTATCATGGAAACTCTCGCTACAGAGGGAGTGTTTATACAGAAGCTAAGCCTTACCTTTATTCATTCCCTTTCCAGTACACACAACAACAGAATGTTACTATTGGCTGAGTCATTCCCACTAGTTTCTAAAATAGTATTACAATTGATCTTACTGACTGGTAACAAACTGTAACACTGCATCTTAAATATGCTTAAAAATACTTTCAATTTTACAATGAAATGCATGAATTGCTGCCTTAAAGTGAAAGATTTAGTACTGCGGTGTAAAAACGGTTTAAAGATGCAGTCCAAGCAATATCCTACATGTGTTTTTTTTTTTTTTTTTTTTATATAAATCATTGCTGTACTATGAAAAAATACTTGTAGCATTTAAAAAAAAATGTAAAGACATTTTTAACGTATTCTGATGTAACAAGCATATTTGTTTCTATAGCAACCATTTACAAAGTGACATCTCTTTCTTCTTCTGAGACAGGCTCTGGCACACCCCTTTTGCCCTCTTTCTAGCAGTGCACCAAATGTACCTAGTACCTGCCTGGTCACATGATCTTCCACACAAATCTTTGCATCTTGGGTACTTTTCTGCAGCACTGACAGTGATTTAGTAAACCCCCAAGTCGAATCTTCGCCAATCGATCACAGGAGAATGGACCGATCGGCAATTTAGCTAATCACTTGTCAGTGTGCAGATTGTATTGATGCACATATTGAATGGCTTGAACTGCTGCTTAAATCATACATCTGATCAATAAAATAAAGGCAAAAGTTACTCTTGCCAAGTACATACCGGTGTTACCAATAATCTCTTCCCAAGGACGGTCTGCCAGGATATTTATTTGAAGGGGAGAAATTAATGGCGTTAAGGACCAAAGCCTCACAGTGGAATCACGGGAGCAAGATGCCATTGTAAAAGGTCGATTAGGATGGCATGTTAATCCTAGGAAATAATTAAAACAATTGGATAATGGCATTAATGGATTAAATTGCTATACTAAATAACATGGATTTAAAAACCTTTTTGGTCGGGACATCGGAATAAACTTTACAAGTACAGTAGATCTATAATCCAGGTGTATAATAGTAAACCCAATTCAGAAACTGACTTTATGTAAAAAGAATGAGTGATAAATAAATATTCATCAGTGCATTTTTCTTAACCCTTTCACTGTCAAGGGTAATTGGCACCTGTGTGGCCAAGAAAATGTTGCTATATGTATATTTGTTTAGCCATGATTCAAATGAGAGACCTTCTATGTATTTTCTTGCACTTTAATCAATAAGCCCCATAATCAATACTCACAAACAAAGTTATGTGAAAATGTACAGGCATACCCCGGTTTAAGGACACTCGCTTTTAGTACACTCGCGAGTAGGGACATATCGCCCAATAGGCAAACGGCAGCTCGCGCATGCACCTGTCAGCACGTCCTGAACAGCAATACCGACTCCCTTACCTGTTCCGAAGCTGTGCGCAAGCGGGGAGACTATAGAGCCTGTTACATATGCGTTAATTACATCAGTTATGCACGTATATGCACGTATATGAAGATTGCAGTACAGTACATGCATCGATAAGTGGGAAAAAGGTAGTACTTCACTTTAAGTACATTTTCGCTTTACATACATGCTCCGCTCCCATTGCGTACGTTAATGCGGGGTATGCCTGTATGTAATTTGCATTCTTTTGCCCCACACTCAAAACATAAAAGGAAGAAAAGGCATATTTAATGGTCCTGTAGTGTAATTGCCATGTTCCAAGCTTGCTTAATTTCTGGAAAGTGGCAAATGATGGTTATAAAGTGTGGGGCTGCACAGGTCAATGATTCAGTATGACAGCATATCACAAAACACGGTTTGATCATAAGAGGCAGTGAAAACCTAAAATAGAATACTGTAAAATGAAAGGCAAAGTTGACATACCATAAACGTCTGCCCCATGATCATAAACAGTGTCCAAGCAAGTGCCATCCCTTGTGTCCCAAACTCGTATTGTATAGTCCCAGCTGCCTGATATTAAAAGGTATGGGATTTCAGTATTCCACATCAGTCCCCGAACTGGGGCAGTGTGCCCACTGAGAACATTTATACAAGCATCCTGTGTGTAGTCCCAGATCCTTACAGTTCTGAAAACAATACCATAGTACTGTTATCCTAAAGAAGACTGACATGTAAGTAATAAGCAAAAAATAAGGTGCATTCTCAGTAACTCACACCCTTGAGTGCTCTGTTAACCTGTGTTCACACAGGTACAGGATATCAGACAAATGTGTAGACAGACATGAATATATAAAGATAGTTTTGATGCATCAATGGTATAGCCCTTGACTGGATTTTTATCAATGTACATTACAAAAAAATCTCTGTTAACACACTGAGGTTTGTTTGTCTACTTGATCCTGGGACCTTCATTAACATTCCTTCATTTCTACTTTACATTACCATCCCAAAAACACACCAACACTAAATATTGGGTACAAATGACCACAGCTTTTATTGACCTGTAACATATAATATGAAGGATAAACTCAGTCCTGTTCAGCTTATACCCCAAAATGGTCGATTATCAACCCCAACCATTGTTGCTCACCACCCAGTGAGCTCTATTAATCCCCAAACTATAACCATAACCACCCTTAGACCCGCTGCGCCTGGTCAAACCCCAATATTCCTTCCCCCAATACCCACCATTAACATCCCATCACCTTCACCTCCTAGGCCCAGCTGACCAGTCCACCCTGCCAGCTGTGACAATGATTTCACCTTTGCACATCCTTCCACATTTACCCATCTACTGTAAATTATTATAATTCATCGAACTAAATGTATCATTTTATTTTTTTAGTATACATTATATACATAAACATATATAAACATATACTTTTCTTTCTTTTTATATAAATATATTATACAATAAATACATTATAGCATAATCCAACCATACCAACTTGTTCCCCAAACAAAACAAAATTGACCTAAAACCAAGCACGAAGGGTGTGTGAGATCCTGCTGCTGTCAGCTACTCGAGGTGAGAGGGTTCCTCTTCAGTAACCAAGCCACAACCCAACCCATTCTGCTCTCTCCTGACTTAGCCCTTCCTCCTCTTCCTCCCTCCACCCTACCACCACCGTATCCAGGGGCACTCAGGCCTCTGATGACGACACTCCTCACTTATAAGTCAGTGTTCTGCTCTTTAGTCTGATATGACATTAATTAAAATTTACAATAGTTGTGCAAATATGTCTCCAGTAGATTTTTACATTGAAATGAGAACATCAAAATATTTTTTTATTCTGTTTATAATTATGTTATTATTTATTTACATGCAACAAAAAAAGCATATATTAGAAATAATATCTGTATTGTCTTACTAATATTAAAGGGAAAAGTAACATTTTGATATGTGCGTTTACAAATATACTTTTCCTAAAAAAAATGTTTTCCTAATTTTTACTTTTTATTGATAACTAGTTCCTTTATTTGTGATTTTAAAGGTGTTGACTATCTACTTGTGACCGACCATAGCAGGGAGAAAACAAAACTTCATCAAAGTCTTGTGGCTGCAACACTAGAACAAAAGCATTATAGCAGACTTATTACACAGAAAGAACAGAAACCCAGTGAATAGCACTCACACTCCCAGACTGAATGATTTGTGTCAAAATTAGAAAAATATTTGTAATTATCATAAATATTAAAATAAAGATGGTATAAAATAGACATACAATGGACACACACTAGTGATCCTGTGTCGAGTGGAGTGTCACACCCTAGATCAGTAGAAAGTTTTAAAAGGGCTTAATTGAGCTTTATTACATCAATTAACACCTAGGATAATCAAAGTCAATTGTACTTTATTAATTAATATCTAAGAGAATCTGTGGTACAGTAGTCACTTAATGGTTGGTGTCCAAGGGTAGGGATGGAGTTAGAAATGTTATTGACAGGCTCTAATATAAGGTGACCAAAGCCACGCTTAATTGATGAGTAATACAATTAGAGGATGTGATCCACGTGTGTATGATTACCAGATGTGTGCTTAGAGAGCACAATGCAAGTCTGTGCCTGTGGCTAAAGGAGTCCTTAACTGACTAGAGAATAGTGCAAATAGTTGCTAAATTCAGACTCAGATAAGGGTATCACTCAGAAAAGGCTCCTATTAACTCTAAAGGCTTCAGAACTGAGGCAGCAATGTGTAACAGTGTAACTTAAATTAGCTGATGGTAACAAGGACAACTCCTCGTGCTCCTCCAGGCCTGCCTCCGCTTCCCATTGGTCAGCCGCAGTATATAGTACAGTACCTGTATTACCTCTCCCACATCGCTCGACATAGTATCTCTTGGTGGATGTCTATTTTGGCTCTCTCTTGTCTTCGCTTATTCAGGTTTTCGACTCGGCTTGGCGGACTACACTCTCTGGCACTCGACACCCGGCTCCCTCTTGACCTCGCTGCTTTCACATCCCTCGATCTCAGCTTGGACCCCGACCTTCCGGATCTCTCCACTCCCTAAAATTGGCTAACGGCAACGACTACATCTCTTCTTTTACCGGTACCGGCAAGTATTGCTACAGCTATTTCCACTTGGCCACGCCAAAACATCACACTCCGGACACGCTCCTTCTGCTGCGGGTGCGTGCACATATACGTCCCTACATCAGTATAAGGGACAGGTCTGGTCTGCGGGCAGCACCGGCGTAACGTTATGTCGAGCCCACAAGACGCAGACCAGACTGATCTGGCCTCTATGATAATGGCCATGTATCAACAAATCCAGGCCTTAACTGATCAGATGGCTCTCCTCATTCAACAGGTACAGGACCTTTCTTTTCAGGCACTACCTGTGGCCGCACCGCCGGCGCAGGTAGAACCAGTGTCTGCCGCAACCCCAGGCCCGAAGATTCCAGCACCTAAGCCGTACGCGGGGAATCCACACGCCTGTCGTGGATTTCTCAATCAATGCGAGATCCACTTTGAGATGGCCCCGCAGCAGTATTCCACTGGTCGTAAGAAAGTCGCATATGTTAATAGCCTACTGACGGGAAATGCGCTGGCATGGGCCTCCCCGATTTGGGAACTACGTCCCGAAATCACCCGAGATTACGCTGCCTTTAGACGAGACTTTCGGTAGGTCTTCGATACCCCCGCACACCAAGAAACTGCCTCTGACTCTTTGCTTCAGCTTTCACAGGGACGTCGGTCCGTGGCCCAATACGCCTTGGAGTTCAGGACCATAGCAGCCAAGACACGATGGGACCAGGAGGCCTTAGTCTCAGTCTTCTGGCGAGGCTTAACGGATTCTGTGAAGGACGAACTCGCCTCACAACCCAGGCCAGGACTTCCGGAGGAACTCATCTCCCAGGCCATTCGTGTGGATCAACGTCTTCAGGTACGCCACGCTAAGCGCCAACACCCCCGATTTATGCCTTTCCGTGCCCCTTTTC
The DNA here is from genome assembly GCF_040206685.1 of Ascaphus truei. Classification (NCBI taxonomy): domain Eukaryota; kingdom Metazoa; phylum Chordata; class Amphibia; order Anura; family Ascaphidae; genus Ascaphus; species Ascaphus truei. The sequence goes on from NC_134483.1 coordinate 381,550,946, forward strand.
CCAGGCTCTCTTCAACCACGGGACCTGCCGTCTCCCCGGTGTCCGCTCTGGAGGCCCCGGAGCTGATGCAACTCGGAGTCCAGCACCCTCGGGCACCGATACGACAATTTTGCCAAGCCGGTGGGTTATGTTACTACTATGGATCTTCCAAGAATCTGGTCCGCGAATGTCCACTATGTCCGGGAAACGACCAAGCCCAGTGAGTACAAAGGGGCTCTCCCTGGGTGCTAAATCTCCTTGTCACCTTTCCAGGAAGGAACTTCCCAAGAAGTTGATTATTCCCGTCTACCTCTCTGGTCCCACCTTCGCACCTCCCCAGCGGCATTTATCGATTCCAGCGCGGGAGGAATTTCGTGGACCAGACTTTCTCTGAACAGAACCAGATTCCACTCATTAGGAAGAAGTCTCCCGTTGCCTTGGTAGGGATCGACGGCCGTCCGCTCATCCCGGCATACATCTCCTTCACACTTTCTTCTCATTCCGACAAGGAGACCCTGGCCGTTGATGTAATCCATGCTCCTGAAACACCGGTCACCCTTGGCTTACCTTGGTTGTAGAAGAACAACCTGCACATCAATTGGACATCCCAAGATCCCATTGTCCGGAGGTCAAGGTCAGAGGAGTCTTCCCCACCAGCTGTACTTCCGCCTCAACTGCTGGCTAATACATCCAACCCTAAGGGGGATTTACTCACCTCGTACGCAGATTTTCTGGATGTCTTCAGTAAAACTCAATCCGAGCTACTACCCCCTAACAGGTCATACGATTGTCCGATAGACTTGGTACCTGGATACACATTGCCCAAATCCAAATCCTACCCCCTCTCTCTGCCTGAGACGGAAGCCATGGACGAATATATTCATGAGAACTTGAAGCGGGGCTTTATACAGCATTCCAATTTGCCCGCAGGGGCTGGATTCTTTTTCATTAAGAAGAAATACGGTACTCTCAGACCGTGTATATATTACCGGGGTCTGAACCGCATTACGGTAAAGAACCGTTACCCACTCCCACTCATCTCTGAACTCTTCGACAGACTTCAAGGTGCTAACCTCTTTTCCAAGCTAGACCGTCGCGGGGCATATAATCTCATTCGCATCCGGGAGGATGACGAATGGAAGACCGCCTTCAACACCCGTAGCGGCCACTACGAATATCTCGTGATGCCCTTCGGTTTATGCAATGCCCCGGCGGTCTTCCAGGACTTTATCAATGACATTTTTTGGGATGTCCTTAACCGTTTTGTAATTGTTTATCTGGATGACATTCTTATTTTTTCTAAGAATCTATAGGATCATATCAGCAATCCGAAGTTTGTGCTCTCCCGCCTCCGAAACAACCGCTTGTTTGTCAAGATGGAGAAGTGCCATTTTCACTAGTCTACCACCTCCTTTCTTGGGTATATTATTTCCAACAGGGGATTGGCCATGGACCCAGAAAAACTTAAAGCCGTAGTGGATTGGCCGCAACCCGATTCCCTCAAGTCTATTCAGCGGTTTCTAGGGTTTTCCAATGATTACCGGAAATTTATCGGCAACTTTTCCACCATCATCGCTCCGATCACGGCACTGACCCAGAAAGGAGCTGATCCTTCATCCTGGTCACCTGAGGCAGTCACGGCTTTCAAAACATTGAAACAAGCATTTGTCTCATCTCCCATCCTCCGACACCCAAACACCAATTTTCCATTTACCCTAGAGGTAGACGCTTCGGACTGCGGGGCCGGCGCAGTCCTATCCCAGAGATTTTCTCCCCAGGATAAACTTCACCCTTGCGTTTTTTTCCCTAAGAAGTTTTCTCAAGCTGAGAGGAACAATGACGTGGGCAATAGGGAACTTTTGGCTGTCAAATTGGCCCTTCAGGAATGGAGGCATCTTCTGGAGGGGTCAAAAGAAGCATTCACGATTCTCACGGACCATAAAAATCTTTTATACATCGAGAGTGCCCGCCGCTTAGGCCCCCGCCAAGCCCGCTGATCGTTATTTTTCTCCAGGTTAAATTTTATTTTGTCCTATATTCCCGGCACCAAGAACGTCAAGGTGGATGCCCTCTCTAGACAGTTTTCTTCTGAAGAGAGACCGGAGAAAACTACAGAGTCCACCCTTCCCAAGCAAAAGATCCTCGCGGTCGCTGCATTCAAGAATCTTGAAAAGATCATCAAGTCTCAAAAACACCTTCCTAGTGATCTCGAGGTACCGAAGGACACCTTGTACGTAGAGCCCAAGTTTATTCCTCAGATTCTGGATTGGAGGCACGCTTCCCGTTCGGCAGGACATCCGAGATTCAAAAAAACATTGGACCTCATCCGTCGCACCTTCTGGTGGCCCAATATGGCCAAGACCATCCTTGAATTTACTCGGGCCTGTCCGGTATGTGCACGCAATAAGATTCCTCGTCAGAGACCCCATGGTCTTCTTTTGCCTTTACCCATCCTGGAGCGCCCCTGATCTGACATATCCATGGACTTTATTGTCGATTTGCGTAGGTCAAATGGCATGAACACCATTCTAGTAGTGGTGGATCGGTTTTCCAAGGTGGCACATTTCGTTCCTCTCAAAGGATTACCCTCCTCACCCGCCCTAGCCAACATTTTCTCCAAAGAGATTTTCTGGATCCATGGCATTCCCACATCCATCGTATCGGATCGAGGCTCTGAATTTGTTTCCAGATTCTGCAGGACCTTCACCAGAAGACTAGGTATTTCTTCTTCTTTTTCTTCAGAGTATCACCCTCAATCTAATGGGCCGACCGAGAGGGTTAATAAATCTCTCGAGAAGTATTTAAGGTGCTTCGTCTCTGACTCCTAGGATGACTTGGCGGAATTACATCCCTGGGCTGAGTATGCCTTTAATTCCTCCAGGAATGAATCCACTCGTGAGACGCCATTCTTTATTAATTACGGATTCCACCCGGCTTGCCTGCCTATTTCCAATATCTCCTCTGGAGTACCAGCCGTGGATGAACACATCTCCCCTCTACAGGACTCTTGGGCTAGAATTCAATCGGCACTTCAAAAGGCCTCCCTGACTTCGAAAATCTAGGCTGACCGTCGTCGCCGACCTGCACCCAATTACAAGCCAGGGGATAAGGTTTGGTTGTCTACCAAGAATATCCACCTTAAAACCCCTTCCCCTAAATTGGCACCTAGGTTTCTGGGCCCATTTCCTATCATGCAGCAGAAAAGCCTGGTGGCCTTCCATCTTCAATTACTTCAAAGCATGAGAATTCCTAATTTTTTTTCATACATCACTTCTCAAGCCATTCATCTCCAGTCCCCACTTTCCGAACCACACTCTTAAACCAGATCCAGTGATCATACAGGGCAACGATGAGTACGAGGTCCAAGCTATACAAGATTCCCATCTCTCGAGAGGTAAGGTCCATTTCTTGGTCCATTGGAAGGGCTTTAGACCCGAAGAAAGGTTTTGGGTACCTCTTAAAGACATTCAAGCACCAGGACTTCTTAAACGCTTCCGGAAAAAGTTTCCATCCAAACCATGGAAGGATCGTACTAAGGCTGACCCCGAAGGGGGGGGTACTGTGAGGATTCAGGGGTCACGGCGGTCGCAGCGTGACCCCCCCTCACCTCTTTTTGCTCCTGCAGGTTCCCTTCCTCGCCGCTCCCTACCGGCTCCCGTGTTTGGGGGTCTTCCCCGTCATCCCCGGTGGGGGGCCGCTGCTCCGTGGGCAGCTGGTGCTCTGCCATTGCATCGGCGCGCGTGTGCCTCCCCTCGTTACAGAGCATGCGCTAGACCAAGATAATTTATTCACTGCTCTTGCAGTGAAGCCACGCCCCCCACCCACGCGCTGGCTACCACTTAACCCCAAAGCTTCCCACCAGGCTGCCTATCATGGGAACCAATCCAGGACAACTCCTCGTGCTCCTCCAGGCCTGCCTCCACTTCCCATTGGTCAGCCGCAGTATATAGTAATGTACCTGTATTACCTCTCCCACATCGCTCGACATAGTATCTCTTGGTGGATGTCTATTCTGGCTCTCTCTTGTCTTCGCTTATTTAGGTTTTCGACTCGGCTTGGAGGACTACACTCTCTGGCACTCGACCCCCGGCTCCCTCTTGACCTCGCTGCTTCTCACGTCCCTCGATCTCAGCTTGGACCCCGACCTTCCGGATCTCTCCACTCCCTGACCTTGGCTAACGGCAACGACTACGTCTCTTCTTTTACCGGTACCGGCAAGTATTGCTACAGCTATTTCCACCTGGCTTGGTAACGCCAAAACACCACACTCCAGACACGCTCCTTCTGCTGCGGGTGCATACACATATACGTTCCCACCTCAGTATAAGGGACGGGTCTGGTCTGCGGGCAGCACCGGCGTAACAGTATAGTTCAGAAGGCACTGCTGCCCCTAAACACTCATAGGATACACTTGCTACATAGGTGGAAGCACTACCGCCCTGTTAACACCGTAATGAGGAGTATTTTTAGCCATAGTAATAGCGGGTACAGTCTCCCTTAGACGGCAGCAGGGACCCGCAGCTAATCGCAATGCAAACAGAGTGCTGCGGTCAGACAGACTTCCCTGCGCGTGTTCGTGATTGTAAGGAAATGCTTACTCAAGGCTATTATACAATGAGATTATTTGCTTTGATAAATATGGAGCGGTTTTCTTGCTCCAGTTCTACACTAATTTTGCAGCGAATAGACATAACCCCCGGATCAGTGTTTCTCAACCAGGATTCTGTGGAACTCTGCTGGTTGCCAAGCTGGCACACCCTGTGCTGCCTGGTGACGTAGAAGCTTTGATCTGCCTCTCCTCTCTCAGCCTGGCACAGAGGAGTGAACAGAGGGCTTTGTGTTTGTTGGCTTTGTGTTGGGAAGGCGAGGGAGGCTTGTGCTTATTGTGTGGTGTGAGGATGTGTGCGGTGTAAGTAAGAGAAAGGGGTTGAATGTGGTGTTTAGGATTAAGAAAGATGGTGAACGCACTGTGTGAGGGGGTGAATGTGGAGTGTGTGTTGGGTAAAAGGGTGAGTATGAGGATGAGGATGAATGTGGAGTGTAGAAGAAGGGAGTTGGCCAGTAAGTGTGAAGTGTGTGTGTGAAAAGCAGGGTGAGTGTGATACGTGTGTAACACCTGTACTTATTTTTCCCTAGTCAGTTCTGAAATCTGCCGGCAGTGCAGGGGTTAATCTACACAGTAGAAATGTAGAAAATATCAGGTCACTCATGCAATATCCACGGATTGAATGTAGAAAATGTTTTCTATATTCAATCCGTGGATATTGCGTGAGTGCCCTGATCTTTTCTACTTTTCTAATTGTCATTTCCTATTATCGGCGGCACCCGGAGGGGGGAGAAGGAGGTTCCTCTGAAGCCGTGGACGTGCGGTGTCGATTGAAACTACCAGCAGCGGGACTTCGGGTTTGACGTTGGGGTATACACAAGAGGTAAGAAGATTTCCCCTACCTCCACTACCCCATACCCAGACCCAGTAACGGAGCTGCATACATTGGTGGGATCCTGTTCAGGTGCTTACACAGAGCGTAGCCGCAGTGCCACAGTTTCCAGGACAGATACTTCTTCCAACGGACCATACACTACCTCTTCCCCCAATTCACATATAGCTAGATAAGCTATTAACTATGCACCCAAGAGCGCGAGACAGCGCCTTTCTACGTTAATCCACACAGGCCTCATTCCCCTATTTCCTCAATTCTAAGACCTTTGTTCCAATTTTCACATGTCTGAAATCGGGGTGCATCTTAGAATCGATGTATTAAATTTTTTTTTTTAAAAAGTGTCTACAGTACTAACCTCCTCTTTTCACTTACCATGTTTCAGGAGAGGCCCCATGTCAGCGGAAGATGAAGCGGGCGGTGGTAGCGGTGGCAGGAGAGGTCCCACTTCTGTAGATGGTTGAAGATGGACAGCGGGCGGGAGTGCGGCGGGTGCATGGTCGGAGTGTGGCGGGAGTGCGGCGGCAGGACAGGTCCCAAGTCTGCAGGTGAATGAAGATAAGAAGACAGCGGGCAGGCGCGTGGTGGCGGTGGCAGGAGATTATAATAGCAAGAGAGCCAAGCAGGAGCAGAGCGACATAGGGGAACGGCTTGGGAGGTGCACACTGTAACCGGAAGTCAGACACCGGTTAACTTCCGGTGTTACAATGTGCACCTCCCAAGGCGTTCCCCTATGCTGCTCTGCTCCTGCTCTGCTCTCCTGCTATTATGATCCCGCCCACTGTCCATCTTCAACCATCTACAGACGTGGACCTCTCCTGCTGCCGCCGCCCGCTTCATCCTCCGCTGACATGGGACCTCTCCTGAAACATGGTAAGTGAAAAAGTAATTTTCCTCGATTGTAAGGGTCAAATCGATGGTGCGTTTACCATCGATGGCGTCTTACAATCGAGGAAATACGGTATTTCATAGTTGTTACCATTATGTTGCCTTTTAAAGGTCAGTGTATAGTAGTGACTGGTTTCCAGAAGCTGAGAGAAGGGTCACATAATATGTTGTGATCCTTGTGCAACATATAATCTATCTTTACTCTGCCCAGTAACTGGGGTGGGGATGTGTTTTTCCCTCAGATTCCAGGAGGTTTTGAGGATGGGATCCCACTTGTAAATATGTTTAAAGTAATAATCCTTTTATTGTTTTGTGAGTTAGGGAAGTACACTTATAGACGGGGTTTCCCTAGTATGTGAGGAACCTGGCAGTATAGGCTCACAAAAGGGAGTCTGGATCTCACAGAAATTACACCAGTCTGTAACTGAATGCTGTAATGCATGTCAAGAAGATCTGCTGTTAAATAAATGTCCAAAAGTCCCTGGCACTCTGTTCTATTATTTATACTCCTCATCAAGAGCCAGCGGGATCCACAGCCCTGAGAAGATCTTGACTTGAAAAGACTTGCTCAACATCGATATAGAGGCGCCTAGATAGACACTGAGTCACAGTTCAGACTGCCAGCTGTAAAACAAACTTTTCTATCTCTTGGCAATCTCACAGGTGTGTGAGAGTCAATAAGACCAAAAAATAGTTATGGTGAGTAAAAAAGTGACACAAACCCTCCACTGTACAGTGTAGAGCAAATGAAAATACCACTAGTGAGCACATTAACATGTCTCAGACCCTGCCTTTCCTCATTATCTCTAAGGCTGTGTTTATAGTGGTGGTTTGCGTGCGACGTCACGAGCATGAAACAAACGAAGCTGGAGGCTGAACCCCTGATGAAGCCAAGAGACAGGTGAAATGCGTAGGGTGATTAGGAAGAGATACCTGGAACCTTGTGAGGACCCGTAGTTCACCTGTGCAGCTGTGTGCGATCACTGGTGTCTGAAGCTGCAGAAAGGACGGAAGTCCCCTACAGCAGCATTACCGGAGAGATCAGTGTTTGAACCAGCACACACAGCCTGGGGAGCCGACGGGTGAGGCTGGGAACCGGACAAGAAACATCAAACCGGTACCGGACAAGTGTGAGGAGTACAGCAGTCGAGATCGGAGTGCCAAGGAGAAGGAAAATCTCCCTGTCCGGGTCTGCTTGGAAAATAACTGAAGAAATTGCTGTGCAAGGTTGCGGAGAAAGATTCAAAGGCATTGGTGCAGCACCGGGTAGTTTGCTTGGACTGGGAGTGAACTTCGGTTCACATATACTGCTGCGGCAGCTTTTAATCTAACGTTCGCCGGGAGCGCCGCGGGTCTGCTCTCCGTTTAAAAACGGATTTTCCAGCGCGGCGGCCGCTTCAATAGATACGCGCTAATGGCGCTTACTATTGAAAGCGCCCGAGGCGCGGGAAAACCGTCCCGCGCTATTTTTAAAATGCGGGGGCAGCCGCATTAGGTTTAGCCTGGTCGCCTCTGTATATATATATATTATATATATATCTATCTATCTATCTATATATATATAGATAGATAGATAGATATATATATATAAAAAAGGGAAGAGAGAGCGCACGCCCCATAGCGTATACAAGCGATTTAATGATGGAAAAGGGGGAGGAGGGGGAAGAATCTCACTCACAAGAAATATAAAATAACAGGCAATTTGTGAATTATTTGTATGTACATACATACATATATATATATATATATATATATATATATATATATATAAGATTAGGGGGTAGAGGGTTTCCTATTCTCCCACCCCTACTGCATTTCATATTGCATCAAATTAGAAACCAATCATTTTATAATATAGAGCAGACATTGTATGCAGCGCCTGGTAGCTTACAATTTACTTTTGATGATTGAGGCACAGGGAGATGAAGGGGGCCATGTACTAAGCGTCACAAATGACTTTATTGGTGCAAGTCTGCATGTGTGCACCTACAGGGTATATACAAAGCTTAAATCTGAGGCAGGTGTGTCAAAATGTATTTTTTACATTTTTTTTTGATGCACATAAAAGGACTGTACACAGAATAATACATTAACAGTGAGTCTAAATCAGCCACTAAGTTTAACTTGGCGTAAATCATAAAAAACTCATAATAATGTTAGTGCAGAATTAAGTTGGCATGCATCAACTCAAAGATGAATTTGACACTGCACAGATTTTTCATTGCATAGGTTAACAAAATGTATTATTTTCACTATGATAAATTATTCGGTTGCCTTCTAACCATATGTTATCTTTATTTACATATGCTTAATTAATATCATAATTAACATTGCACAATTCCTGTTGATTTAAATAAAATGGTAAAATGTTTTCAGCTATAACTAACTTGTTCATTTTAAGGAGAATTCTTCATAACTGTAGTTAATGTTAATAACTAGATGGAATGCGCACAATACGATACATTGCCGAAAGGGTTTGCTCACGTAAGTACTGACAACTAGTATTATGAAATGATCCTAACAGGTATTTGTAGGACTTCAAAGTTCTTAACTGCAACATGTATTGTACTAGCCTAATAATCTTTTTCTAAAAGATTTTTGTTGTGTCTGCCATACAAAAGTCTAAATAAACTTACAGTCATTTCTCCCCAAAATAGTAAGCATGTTTTGTAAATTTTCAGGCATGGCATAATCTTACAGGGGTTCAAGTTAAAATGGACAAGAAGCAAACGGTGACACATTGTGTGCTTATTTGTACTGTATATCATTACCCCAAATCCCTGGCTGCAGTGGAAGCACTGTATGCTAAGAGATAATGGTGAGAGGCAGGGTTGCAGACCAGTCTGAGACTTGTGAATGTGCTCACAAGTGATATTTTTATTTGCTGTACACGATAGGATGGAGGGTTTTGATCGCTTTTTTTACTCACCACAACTTGTTTTGTGTCTGGTTATGCTGACAAACTGTGTAACACTGGTGTAATAATGAAGGTATAATCTTATAGAGGTTCATGTTAAATTGGACAAGACGCAAAATTTGACACTGTATGTTCATTTGCATGTAATTTCCCAGAATCTCTGGCTGCAGTGGAAAAATTGTATGCTAGCCGACAATGGGAAAATGCAGACCTGTATGAAATATGTGAATGTGCCCACAACTGGTATTTTTATTTTCTACTGTATGTTTATTTGCTACTGTATGAAAGCATACAACTGAAAAAAGAGAAACATTAACAATCAGAATACACCTACCCATCGTCTGAGCCGCTGCAAAGAATTCCTTCTCTGAGAGGGGACCACCTGACATGAAACACTTTGGCAGTATGCCCGGTAAAAACCTTTAGGGGCTGATCAGAGCTGGTTGCTAAGTAATAAACACGTACATTTTTGTCTTCACACCCAGTTGCAATCATGTCTCTGCAATATAAAAAATAATAATTATGTAATGTAGTATTTTTTTAAATGGTAATGGTAAAATACATATATTATCACTTCTAATATGTAATTGTCTTTTGCTTAGTGTTTATATATATATATAAATATAAAAATGCAAATGAGGAAATATAGGATATAAACAAATGCTAACTAATCACATACTAAGATAGCATTATGTGGAAGGGAGTCCCCTGTAGAATGGCATGGAAATGGATCCTGAAATTTAAATAAAAGCACATATATTGAAGTATTGTAAAAAATAGAATTTATATGCATATAGGTGGACAGTCACTTACAATATGGCAATAAAATCAGCTTTGTGGAATTAGATCCCTGTACCACAACCGATATGGAGTAAGCATTTGTGTTCTTTGAGTGCACGCTAGCAGACAAATGGCAAACAGCTGCTCAGCTGGCTCCTGGAGTTTCAGCACACCCGGCTTCCTCCACGCCTCCTCGTTACCAGGAGGTGATGTCATCAGAGTTTCAAGTGTCTGTGCGCTCTGATGCAGGTAGTATATTGCAATAGCTCTGTATAGCCCGCAGCTTCCAGAGACTGGATAAAGTTCATCAGGTATGTTGTTTGGGCAACTTGGAAGGGACCAACTTAACCCTACACATTTTGTTTCAAATTAAACTTTGTCAGGATGGCATTCGTTTTGTTCTTACCCATAATGTTTTTTGGTTCAATGGGAAGTATTACCTAAAGCAGTGTGGCACAGCCATGGGAACTAGGTTCACACCGAGCTATGCCAATATATTTATGAGCATGTGGGAGGCTGATAACATCTGGTCCAACCACCAGTTTCGGTGGAAACCTGGTCCTATGGAAACGTTACATAGATGATGTTCTCGCCTCATTTCTTAATTATCTAAACAATAACTCTCTAAATTTAAAATTTACATCGAAATGGAGTAGGGAAGAAATAGATTTCTTGGACCTGACCATTTATATAGAAAAAAATAAAATCAACACAAAAACATTCTTTAAAAAAGTTAATGCAACAACTACATTCTCAGATCCAATTGCCATCACCCCAAGTGGATTAATAACATCCCTTTCAGGCAATTTAGAAGGATCAGGAGAAATTATTCAAATGACGAAGTATTAAAGAGTCAGACTAACATTTTGAGAGAAAGATTTATTGAGAGAAAATATGACACGGAGAATCTAGAGAAAGCAGTTATAAAAATGAATACGCTTAATAGAAATGAAACATTGTTCCCAAAAGAGGTAGGTACCCGTCAATGAGTACAACACAGCTTTTGTTATGAAATATAATAGAGATGCAGGAAAGATCAAACACATTATTGATAAACACCGGCATTTGATAAAAAAAAAGACCCATTTTGGGTGTCCATATATCAGATCGCCCACAAATTATTTTTTTGAAAGCACCTAACCTACTGTAAAAGAAAAACTGGCACCCAGTGTATTTAAATCTTCAGGCAAAGACACTGCCTCAATTGACTTCCTAAACCATTGGGCTTTTCTACATGTTTTATGTGCAAATCGTGCACGCACGGATCTACCGATAAACTGAAGTTTTCATTGCACACTACAGGGGAACATTTTCCAGTGAAACAGTACGTGAATGGCAAAATGTCACACATTGTGTACCTCTTACAATGCCCATAAAAAAAAGAGATTGATCACTCACAATATTTTGAAACATTTCCACCTCATACATGATGGAAATTCTGTGGGCCTGACATATAGAGCAATATAATTTATTCAACTCAACTGGAGGGGTGGTGATGGACTCCTGAGACTTTGTGGATCTATCGATTGAAAACATTGGTCCCCAATGGTCTCAATGTCGACATTGATATTGGGGCATTTGTACAATAGAGTATTAGCTCATTCCATCAGTCACTAGCCAAATATTCACATATCTCCTTTTTACCATTATTGTCTATCACATACCCTGGGTGCACCCCCCATCCTTACATCATATTATTATGTATGTACTTACCTGAATGTCTCATATCATCCACAGATTTCTGTCTGCCACCAAACTGGATATTTGAACATAATGCAATATTTAGCATTTTATACATGATATAAATATGTAATTTTCTGACCTCTTATACAGTAGGTCGTACACCCTTCTATGTGTTCACCCTAGACACAGAGACATTGACACTCTCATATTATATTATATATGGACAATTCTTTTCCTGTCCATTTCATAGAATTAATTCTGACCGGTTTGGTCTATCAATTATAATTTTATGACTTTATCTATAATATCAGTACATATAATTGATATGGTTCTGCACTTTACTAGTGATCACATCATCATAGAAGATTTACTTCTTATATGATATATGGTGATTCTTTTACATCTTTGTACACATTTAATATATACCTCAGTCAGCTATTAATATTGTATATACCTAGCTCTTGAGGCAAATATATGAGATAGTGAACATCTTGCCTCTGTGTCTCATTTGCGTCATTTTCAATAATAGTCTGATGATATCACAATAAACCAGTTTTTGGCTATATCTATTTTTGCATGTGATATCATGTTTGATTTCACATAGATAATACTGTTTGTAGTTAGTATCAATTGGCTGCACCATCAGCTTCTAATATACACTATCTAATATACACTATCACATCTGTAGTTGATATATTGAAGATCAACGGAGCTGACTCTCATAAACCAATCACGATGGGGTTTTAAACCCATGAGCCTGTTGTCTGCTATCATGGTTTCCTGAGAAAGCAATTATATTGCGAAATGCGTTGAAGAAGGCTGTGATATTTTCAGCTTCAACAGCCGCCATAGGACGACCACGTGGATTCCCGACCAGTTAGCTTCACAGCTTGTAAGCCGAACACGGAAGTTCTACAGCTGATTTCTTCAGACCAACAATGCGCCGTCTATGTTGCTGCTCACTCTGCTTCGGGTCACCGTGCAAATTCTTATATGCAAGTGTGGATATATATTTGAATTGTTTAATACATAAACATAATTTTATACGTCTACTCTCTCCGTGTATCATCTTATCTGGGTCAGGAATACACTACACCATGACAAGGGAGCATTGCCCCTCCACCACCATATGAGAGGGCCATTCTTCCACTGACCATCTCCAGGGGATCCAGAGAGGACTGAGGCAGGCAGACGTAGATTCATCTGGTAAAGATACCTTTCAGTGCCTTCTGTCCCTACTGGGCCATGTGAGTTGTGGTTTTGTCAACTTATAAAGATATCCATTTACATACCTTTTTGAATTACATGCAAGCCTGCACAATATTCATTTAAAAAAAATCTTATTTATATGATTCTGCGCTCCCTAAATACAACACCATCAAATAGGAGAACAAAGAGTCTTTGAATGTGATTCATCAACCGGTAATGCATAGTATTGCACCTTAATCCAGAAGTCTCTCAAGTAACTGGCAGTTTTACCATTGGATAAAGTGCAATACCCTGCATCATGGCTTGATGGATCCCATCCTTTGTTGTTTGTTAAGACTAAGGTTCGTCAACACAGGAAAGAACATGAGAAGAGATTGCAGACCTAAAGGAAAAATCATCTCTAAGAGAAGAGCTGTTCTGGAAAAGCAGGGAAAGTCCTTGTGAGCACTTGGCCATATGCATAAGACCAGCAGAAATTGCTGTGAAAAGCACCTTACTTCAATAGTTCTACCAGTCACTAGAGTTACCATATAGCAGAAGTTAACCTGGTACACTGGCATTTGTGTATAAATCTGATGTAGAGTGATCTAGGTCAGGCGAGGTGTAATAGAAATACTATCTTGTAATGGCTGGGTTGGTAGTGATCTCATAAACTACTTAGTTGGCATATATATTAATTTTGAGAAATCCACAGCTACACCTCTTTGAACAAATCACATTATTTTAATGTAGGTTGTGTTAGAAATCCAATATTCAGTAAAGTCTTTTCTTACTACTGAACATTTCCCCAATCATATGCTTAATTTCTTTCAATAGTATTTTACTTACTTGTTGTTTTGGCTCCAATCACATCCAAACACAGCTGCGGGGTGTTTATACTTATGCAGAACTTTACCATCAATTGTTCGAATAATACTGAAATTAAAGGATTTGCATGTTATTCTTACTAAACTAGACACATTAACTGAAAATACTTCGACCCATATTACTAACCATTCTACATTATGCCATAATATACCTTCCAGTGCTTGAAGATATCTTACATCCCATTCAACTTAATAAGCCATGAGGTGTCTTCCAGCACCAGAAGGGGTCTTTTGGAATACCACTGATTAGCAAATATGGGCCTTAATTTAAAATATAACAAATGATCTGTAAGATAATGTCTGAAGATATAGATTTAAGTTGAACAGGTGTCAGCTCATTTCTAGCAAATACTAAAAGTTTTAAAAAATATAAATTGCAAAATAGGTACTCAAGGCATTATAGTTTTCGCTACAAAATATCACGCCGCCAAGTAAAAATGTATTCTAGCTGCTGTTCTGATCTCTTTCATGCTCTAGAGATTGTAGTGTTTTATTTATTTAATTGATTGGTTCGCTAGTGCTTTTATTTCTTGAATTGGTTGGATAGGTATTTATTTAATTTTATTCTTATATTTGGAAATAACATCATTTTTATTCTTTTGCTGTTTTAGTGATAGATAAATGTTATTCATGTGTAAGATTAGGCTTTTGAATTTTTTTATTGTTGGGGTGTTTAGGTGCTTGTGTATTTCTTTAATTATTGTGTATTTTTGGTCTTAATGATTTTTATTAGGTTGAGCATTGAGTGCTATAGTGGCTTATCATGCCCACATTATATGGGTATGATTTACCACTGTGCCAATCAGTGGGTACAGGGTGGGTATAGTGGGTCCGTGGTGGGTGGTTAGGCCTCCCATGTGGGTAGCAGGAGACAGGGGTTGACCCCTTAATTACTATAGTGGTTATTAATCGCTACGGTGATTAAGGAGTTAGGGGCCATTAGATTGTATTTTTTAATGTACTCTTGCTGGCTACGGAGGATGTGGACCTGCAGTATGCTGAGCAGGACGCCCTTCATGATGGCAGGGGTAAGTAGAAAGTGTTATATACTTCATTTATGCTGGCTGGCTAAAGTTTGATTTTGAATGGACAAATTAGATATTACCCAAATCTGTATAATAGTAATTTTGCCCATTACTGTACTGTATGTGTTGGGGAAGGTTTGGGGGGGGGGGGGCGTTGTTGGGGGTAGAGGAGGTGGGTAGTTGTGTTGTTGTGTTTTTGAATGTTTATTGTGGGTAGCGGGGATGGATGAAGTTGATATTTGGCCCTTGGTGGGTGTTTATACCTACCGAGTGGGTAGCAGGATGGATCAACCCCTTTATTACCTTAGCGGTATTAACCGCTAAGGTAATGAAGGGGTTAACACCACCCGCAGCCCCCTGCAAGGACTAAACACCCACCAAGGGCCAAATACCACATTCACCAACCCCTGCTACTCCCAATAAACATGGCACTGGTGGTTAACCCCTTCATTGCCTTAGCAATTAGCCGCTAAGGTAATGAAGTTGCCTGTAAATGCATTTTTATTGTATGGGATTCATGCCCGGGGTCTCCGGTGCTGATATTTGCTGATATTAATGGGTATCAGCTCCGGAGACTGCCGGCATCAATCCGATGCAGGAATAAGGCTTTTTGTTTTCTAAGTCCGCTCTCGTCACCTTCTCAGCAGGTTCTCCCCAGCCTCACGCCAACTTTTCCTGGCGTGAGGATTTTGGGATAAACTCGCAATTCTAGAGCCACGATTAGCCTCGATAAACTAATCGAGGCTACTAGAATTGCACAAGTTTCAGAATCTGCCAATAAGTGGCTTATCGCTGCTCACCCGGCGATTTGTTTTTGACGGCTATGGCGAAGGCCTCAATAAATGGATTATGAAGGCTTATAGAATTGGCCCCATAGACAAATACAGCAGCCATTGTTCAGGTTAAGGAAAGAGATACTATACCAAATGACTTGTATACTTCCCCCAAAATCTCCTTTATACAACACGTGGAGAGATACTTGTGAACAAAGCTGAACACACCTGAAATACCGTGGAAATATGCAAAGTACATGCAAATGATTTAAATTAGCATGTTTCCCAGGTATCCATTTCAAGCTAAATCTATGTTTCAGGGCCTGGATGGGAGTACCACTACCTTTAGGTAAAACTGGCTTAACAGCATTGTGTTTGAAGTTAACGCAATGCAGTGCTAACTTAACGAGGTATGAGGTCTATGCTAATGAGTTAATAAACAGTCAGTGTTTCTCCATATTACAAAACTTGTGGCTATGCGTTAACCTCAGGGAAAATAACAGCTTGTTAATAAAAGGACTAAATAAAAGGCAGGCTAAACCATCATACCCATATCTCTGTCCAGCCAGAAGTCACTTGCCATCTTATAAGCATCTTGCACTTTACTCAGATTATCGAAGGATTCATAACATCACCCACCCCCCTACCCACTAGAGGCTTGAAAACCATAGCATTCCCATAGTTTACAGGCCCCTATCGTGGGATAATATTAGTTATTGTTAGGAATGTTAGTAAACTTTAGGGGCCAGCTAGCAACAGGTTTACCATGCCTAGCTGGCCCCTTAGGTTATTAAGGGTTAATGTGTTAAACTGTTGTTTAAAATGTGTGTATAGTGATTAGTTGTGTTTACTTTTGGAGGGGTTGTGTTCAATGATAACCCCTTTGAGATATCAGTGGCCTGCAAGACTTTTTTTTTTTTTACAATTAATTAATATCCTTATTATCAAAAAGGATTATATCAATATGCTTTCAGAGGGTACTGTGATTATTATTATTACATTTCCCTATGAAAGTTTGCTGTTTGCATGTGAAATATCTGGCATTAATGGAGGAAATGGCGATGGTAACTACTGCGGATCTCTTCCATTACTGGCAGATTCCCGCATGCAAACAAGGTCAAAGTAACACATGTAACACACATATAACTAAGGGAATTAATCAGTAAATTGACAAAAACATTGTGCGATTATTTTCCTAACACAAAATATAATTTAATTATATTGCCAATTTGATGACCTTTAATGAATAAAGCCATAATATCACATTCAAAATAGAGAATGAAGTCACTCACGGTCAAAAACACCATAAACATGAGAACAGGAGAAAACATGAAAAAGGGAGCTTACACATTCATAAATTTCAAGCGCTACCATCTTTATCCATAGTCAATTACAGCATACAGCAAAAGCTATGCCAAACTAAGTGTACTTTACAGGAACAAATCCTCCCTAAGTCTGCTGGTCAGAAAGCGTATCGAACTAATTGGCTAATGCCAATTATCGACTATGGGGACATAGTATATGGCTCGGCACCCCAAACACATCATAGCAAACTTGATACCCTCTACAATTCAATATGCCGTTTTGTTAGCCAAAGCAACTACAACACACATAACTGTGAAATGCTCAAAGAACTAGATTGGTCATCACTTGAGTCTAGGCGCAAAGTTCATCTTTCCTGTCTTGCCTTCAAATACTTTCTGGGCAAGCTACCCGTCTATCTGAACAAGCTCTTCACCCCTACCACATGAAGCCCTTATCTTCTGAGATCTGACTCCAAAAGACTCCAAGGTTCAGCAAACTATCCGGCCGCTCCTCCTCCTCTTACCGTGCACCCCAAAACTGGAAAAATCTACCGGAGACTGTCATAGCCACCACAAGTCTAAGGGGCTTATGCAGAGAGGAACGTTAAAAAAGTTTAAAATGGCTGTAAAATAGCCACAGATTTGCCGTTAGTGAAGGTGTTATGCAGAGAACGTCGTTAACTCATTTCGGCAAAAAACTGCTAATTGCCAACTTTTTTTGGCTATTTGAAACTCGCCATACTAATGCACATATTGGCGTGTTCCAGCGATTCGGAGCTTCTGGAATACCAGCGAGTTTCAGGTTCTCGCCACGAGTTTGGCGAGTTTTACAGCTCTGAAAAATTTTCTGGGCACTTTTAAAAATCGCGCCATTTTCTCCCGAGTTCAAGGATTTCTGGCTAGTTTTTTCGCCAGAAGATGGCGCTAATTTCCTTATCTATGCTCTCTGCATGAGCCCCTAAATTCTTTCAAAACTAAAGCTGTCTCACATTTTAATCTGGTCTGCAACTGTTACATATGCCTATAATATATATTATCCCTAACTGTGCATGCAATGTCTTGTATATAATGTATATACCCTGTTCACTTACTGTCTGTAACTATGTATTTGTAATCATGTACAGTATTATTTGTCATCTTAACTCTATGCCCATACTTGAAAACGAGAGGTAACTCTCAATGTATTACATCCTGGTAAAATATTTTTATAAATAAATATAAATCATTAGTGTAACATTTCCCAGTCTATAAACTGACACCCCCTCCTCCCCACCCAAACCATTTATTTTGCCTTTGGTTCTCCTGTTATTAGTAAACAAAGAAAGATATCTAAGATTTGAACAAAAAAATCCCATTTAGCAGTATAAAGATTCTAATTACTTTAATATGTTATCTGGGTTATTGATACAGGAAAACTGCTGTTCTTTTGATTTGTCACTCAATGTCCTCCCTTTTCTGTCACTCTGAGCCCCCATATAAGTCTCCTTGGCACCCCAAGTTGGGAAGCACAATTAGTCGTATATTACCTAGTATTATGCAAACCATTAACAAGTAAATTACTCTGAAGCAAGCAATTCACAGTGCTAAGATTGAGGAATATGATTTTTACAAGTACTATATGTGTGTGCCCTTTTTCCTGTTTTTTCTTGTGCCTCAAGCATAATGACCAATGTTTTAAAACAAATCTCAGGGAGTAGGTACAGAAGGATGTGAAGATAGTAGGATGCTTCCTAATATGCATATATCTGTGGTGATCTCATTTGCTTTTAATGTTCTGTGTATAACAATATGGTGACACTGAGACAATATAAAAATAAAACAATTATAATTACTTTAATTTTAAAAAAGGCCCTCTCTTAAATTCAAGTATTACAAATGATTTGCAAACTTAAAAAATATATTTTAGGCATTTGATTTGTATAGCTTCTATAGATCTTTAAGATTTTGAGGCTCGAATTTAAAAAGTGAGCAGCCTTCCATCAAAATTGTAGAACACTTTCAATTTTATTTGGAGACTATATACAGGAGCATTCAAAGCTACTCTATATAAAGGAGCACTCTGGGTCTCCGGAGCTGAAATGCGTTAATTTCTGCTCCATAGACCCCCTATTTCCAGAGATTCTTACCTCCATAGATGCTGCCAGTGCTCCATGATTTTTAAATCTCCCATGGCACATAGGCCAATAGGAAGCTGCAACCAATGACGTTTATCAATACGGGGATGCTACAGGTAGCACCTTCAGATGCAAGTATCTTGGAAATCAAAGGGTTCCTGGAGCTGAAAATAACGCCATTCAGCTCCATAGACCCCAAGCTTCACACTTCGGGGGGGGGGGAGGGGTGAAGGGGGAGAAGGGGGAGAACCCTAGGAGGAACCGCACCTTTACCCCATGGCTTCAAAGAAAGTCAATAAGTACTGCACGACACACTTTATTCGAGCAAATACCCAGTATGTACCTGGCAGATACCTGGAATGCGCCGCTCCTCACCTCTGACAAGCCCCGTTGCGTTTGCCTTCCCAGCCTGGGTTCATGCCTGGCTGATGGGCGGCTGATCTGTTAAATGATAATGATTAGGATTTAATAGGCTGCAATGCTTCGCGTGTCTACCAGATGGCATAAATTCATGAAATGTAATGCAGTATATATATATATACTGTGCAGTATTGCAGCCAGCGGGAATAAAATGCTTCAATCCCTGCCTGGAAAATAACCCAATGCACTCGGGCAGAAAACAGTCACAAACCTCAATACACCCGGGTATACCCGAATTCGTGGGACTAGCCGAGCTCGAATAAAGTGTGTCGCCAGTGTACAAATCACCTCAAGTCATACCCGGCATTGAAAGGGTCGAACAATATGGATGGAAATGCAGATTGTACTATTCTCCCTCCATGAACATTATTCTCAATGTAGCTTGTGGTGCAGTAAATCAAGATATAAAGCAGAAAAGCAAACTCACCAGAATCCATCTCCACTGCAGGTGGCTATACGTTTTGAATCTTTATGACTCCAGGAGATACAGAAAATGCCATTCTTCCCATGCTTAAAAATATAAATATCTGTCAATGAGGCGACAAGGCAACTTCCTGGCCATTCCTTTCATTCAATTGTTGGGGTTCTTACTTACACATAATTGTGCTAATGTACATCATCTTGAAGTGAACATTGGTTGTAGTGTAGATATGTCCTGGTTATTCTCAGCACCATAGTAATGGTGATGTGTGAGGGCAGTTACTTTAGGGCACTATGCTCATGGTCATGTGGATAGGAAAGAGATGAAATGCAGATGAACAGTAGCAGGCATCATTGTTCCCTTTTAGTGCAAAATCTGTTTTGATATTCTGCACCCACTCTGCCATCGATTCTAATGAAAATTCTGTGATACTCTTGAGTTATAACAGGATATTCCTTGTTTTTTGGAGGAGCAATGAAGCCTGTTACATATGTCAACAGGAAAGAGCTTTGTAACAGAGGCATCATCTTATCACATAAATGTAGGAAAAAACAGTGTATCTTCATTTAGTGCGAAAATGTGTGTGACTGCAGAAATAGGCCTTTTCTGTGGTCACTTTGCAAAATATCTGTGGTACATTTGATGGACAATATGGAATACTAAATAAATTATTTCGACAAACTGACATGGTTAAAGTAATCTATAATTATAAATAAGGACAGAACTCACAGACATTTAAAAGGCATCTCAATTTAAATAAATATTATGACCATGATTCCTTTTTTTTATTTCTGAAGTGTAGATGACTTGACTTGTTAGCTTTGCTTATAGGTACTACCGCACCTAGGTGGAGATTTACTAAGATCTGTTGCTGGATAATGCTCCGGATCCGGCGCTAACTGCCATTGACTTAAATAACAGTTGCCTTGAGAATAGGATGCGTTAACTTGCAAAGGACCTGAGTGAATCTCCCCCTTAGCCCGATTTGATCGTTTCTGACATTATTAAGCATCATATTTCGAACTGACAGACAACATGCACAAGACTCCCACTATGTTGTGATAATGATTACACACATCATCTTCATACACTTCTTTAGATATTCACTAAAGCCCAGACACACTAAACTCCGTTAGCATAAAATTAACCCAATGTAACGTTAGATTAATAGTAACACTAATCCACTAAAGCAGGGCTCTTCAGCTAGGTCTCTAAGGGGCCAGCTGAGAAAACATGTAGGAGTAGAAGGCCCACAAGCTTATTGCAATGTAATTGTGAATACATTTAAAGGCTTGAAAAACACTATTTCAAAAGTTTGCAAGCATTTATAAATCTGTACCATATATTTATATTACCTTAACTTACAGGTGTGTTTCAGTGTTAAAAACGGCACTTATCTGCCTAAGGAAATGTAGGGATATTATGATTTGCATGTCCACCTCGGCTGCAGGGTGCCTTTTGAGGGAGTGCTTGGATGTTCCGCGGCGGTCTGGCAGCTCAGGGTGCCGCTATGTTGTTGTGCAATAGTAGGAGTGACTGCCAGAGCGGAGAGAGTTCGCGCAGGCGCAGGGCAAAGCACGCGAACGGCTGGCCAATCACAGAGAGGCAATACGATAAACTACAACCCCCAGGAGCCTCAGCGAAGTCACCTGACGCCAGGGAGCGAATAGGATGCAGGGATTTGTTGGCAGGCAGGAAAGGGAAGCTTGGGCGTAGGCCAGATTTCCCCTCAGGCCCTAGTTATACCCTGAGTCACCATAAGTTTGTGGTGCTGCACGGACGCCCTATATAGGTAGTGACAACTATTCCCGTACTGCATAGTCAGATAGGGACACAGTGTCGCGGAGCTGCGGTGGTGACAGTCATTTGGGCCCAAGCTGCTGGACATCATCCACTCGTGTGAGGCGGCGCTGGATCGGCGGATCCTTTTCGAAGTTTGTTGCCGGTCACCACAGTGACCGGAAGGTATTTTATAAGTGCACCAACACCGGTACCAACAGGTGCTGATCCCGCCTTGGGGAGGACTCTTTGGGGACACTGGGTGGAGTGGCCAGAGAACTGCGCATATATACATATTATAGTGGACACGGTGTGGGGTGCACGCGGTGATAGGAGTGACATTTCTCTATAGGAGAGTGGCCGAGCCACGGGTAGATGTTATTGCATGTAAACAGTTCAATGATATACATATTATGTGCGTTCTCATTTATAGTTATAAGATAAGGTTCTACTTCTGCATATCAGTAAACGGTTACCAAACTGAAGTGTGTTACTCTTGTTCTTGCCTAGGGGAATCTCACTCACTGGGGATCCTAGGTAAGTGGAGGCGCTGCCAAACGTATTATTATTGCCCCAGACTCCCAGTTAGCGGAGGCTCAGATCTCTCTGACCCAGCAGGTGTGTACAGTACCAGTAGTCATTCTAGAGCAGTAGGAAAGAGGGCTACATGTGGAGACGCTGCTGAGATCTCAGACCTGGGGTGCCCCTTCAGAACTAAATTGTGCTTTCCAGTTAAACATGTTTGTGCCCTCGCCGACTGAGGTGCGCAAGTGGGCCCTAAGATGCAAGATCCCACTGACCTGTGCCATAGCTTTTTGAAATGTCCCTGCCGCCACCTCATTGGGCACTTTAGGGGATCACGTGAGGAAACTTCCATTCCTGGCCACGGCCCGAGTGGTCGACCATAAGTATGATGTGGATAACACCTGGCGCAAAGCATTATTTGTCACCGAACGGGACATATGCCCAGAAGCAGTACCTTCCATATTAATTCTGCCTGAAGCACCTGGCGTCCATTGCTCCCTGGTGCACGTGGCCGTAGCTGAACCGCTGGCTGCATCCACGCCCCAGAAGGAGTACCCTGGCCCGTCAAGTGCAGTAACGGCCAAACCATTCAGTACCCCTGAGAGCAGTCTGAACCCCCGGTGGCCCGCCCACCATGGGTCTAGGCGTATCTTTTACCCTTTCCACCATCCGGCCCTCGCTAAGTAGAAGCAGCATGTCTAGACTTGATGCGTATGCACCTGCCAGCAATATCACGTCTAATGATATGTCCATCCCTATGCTAGCAGAGGCCATACATCAATCCACCCAGTCGCACCAGTACCGGAAGCTGAAGGCATTTTCTGGAGACAAACCGACACCCCTGGGAGAAGTCGGATTTGAAGAATGGCTGGATCATGCCAAGCAGGCACTTCCTGAATGGTCCTGCACGGATGCCATGAGGAGGCAGCGCATAATTGAATGTCTACGACCACCTGCCTCCCATATGGTGCATTGGTACCGAGATGGCCACCCGGATGCTGACACGTACGGTATAATTCACGCCCTCACCAAGGCATATGGGGTCCCAGTGGATGCGTTTGCACTGATGGCCAAGTTCCACACCCTAACCCAGAAAGAAGGAGAAATTGTGTCTGATTTCCTTAGGCATCTACACTTGGATCTCTGAACCCTGGTAAGGAAGAAAGTCGTGCAGAAGGGGGATGCTGACGGGCTGCGTACCACACAGTTGCTGATGGGACTTCTTCCATTACATCCGGTGTCAGTAAGAGTCAGCGTATGCCTGGTGCCGGGACAAACCTTGTCGTTTGATGAACTAATGGACCGAGTGCAGGCACATGAGATCTTGCTGTTGGGTCGGGACATGAACCTGGGGAAGAAGACGGGAGTGGCCTCCAAGGAAGCAAAGAAGTCAGAGGATAAAGCGGAGCCGGTGGAGGATGTGAACCCAGAGAAGGAGGAGGCTGAGGAACCCGCGGCTGCCCGGGGAAGCACCACCTCGGGACGGGCTTCCCCACATTCCGGGATAGCCCCCCACAAAACAATATCCAGTGCTACTACTGCCGTACGATGGGGCACATCTCGGCTCACTGCCCCGCCAAGCGAAGCACGCCGCCCCGATCGGCCAAATCCATGCTATGCATTCCTCAGACCACCGAACGCGGAGGCTGCCCGGGATGCCAGTGAAGCACCGGGATCTGTCCCGATGAGTAGACGCATCGGCCCACCGGCCATTGTCAAAGTCGTTATTGAGGGTATTTATGCATCAGCCCTGCTGGATACTGGTTCTCAAGTAACCATTGTGTATCGCCCGTTCTACGATCAGCATCTGCATCGGTTGCCGCTACTGTCTGCAGACTCCATGAGGTTGAGAGGGCTAAGCCACGAAGACTACCCTATCGACGTAGTGGTGAGAGTACACCTGGACATTCCCCAGTTGAATACCGGCAAGCATAACCCCATGGAGGTGGAGGCGCTAGTGTGTCCGGAACCCCAAGACCATCCCAGCGCCCCTATAATCATGGGGACTAATACGGATATAGTACAAGCCATAATCCGTATGTACTTGCAAGAAGCAGGGGAGCTACCACTGCTGGCCCTAGCGGCGTGTCCGGCCTTACAAGAGGCCTGCGGTAGGATCGCGGCTGAAGAAGAGCATGGGACGTTGTACAATATGGAGTGTGGAGTGACAGAAATTCCTCCAGGAGAAGGAAGGATGATGACAGCCGCTTGTCATTACCCGGCGAGACGTCGGGCGGATCGGCTGTTCTCCTTGGAAAGTACTGTACTCGATGACCAGAGGTTTGGCTATAAAGTGTTGGCCTCCGTTAAGAAGTGTTGACGTAGAATTCCGCACCACACTCGGGTCTATGTGAGAAACCTTTCTCCCTATCCTATGCCCATTGACCGTGGTAGCAGCTGGGCCGAATATATCTGGTGACCCATGAAGTAACAGCAGAAGCAAGACGGCCGATCGCCACCGTTCATGCCGCGACCCCTAAGTTGGCGTTTGATTTTGGGGATTCGCCTTTAATGGAGGATTGGAAGAACAGACTGCAGACCAAGCTGGAAACTCAAAGTGAAGTGTTTTCCACAAGCGATATGGATGTGGGGTGCAGCTGCAGTGCCCAGCACACCATTCGACTGAAAGATACGACGCCTTTCCGTGAACGGTCTCGGCGCATCGCGCCCAGGGATGTGGAAGATGTGAGGAGGCTGTTAACCGAAATGGAGGAGGCCGGCATTGTCTGAGGGTCACGTAGTCCTTATGCCTCGCCTATCGTGGTGGTGTGCAAGAAGAATGGGACTGTACGCCTATGTGTGGACTATAGGACGTTGAACAATCGCACGGTGCCCAACCAGTACACCCTCCTGAGGATCGAGGACCTCCTGAACGCCCTCTCCGGGAATAAGTGGTTCAGTGTGTTGGACTTGAGATCCGGGTACTATCAGGTGCCCATGGACTCTGAAGACTAAGAGAAGACGGCCTTCATATGCCCCTTGGGATTCTATCAGTTCATGCGTATGCCTCAGGGAATATGCGGGGCCCCCTCCAGGGTCCAGCGTCTGATGGAAAAGACCATTGGGGACATGAACCCTCGGGAATGCCTGGTGTACCTCGACAACATCATAGTGTTCGGGAAGACGCTAGAGGAGCATGAGGAACGACTGTTGAAGGTGTTGGATCGACTCAGCAATGAAGGGCTTAAGCTGTCCATGGACAAGTGTCGGTTCTGCCGTACGTCAGTGACTTACAGTATGTGGGCAACATTGTGTCGGCTGAAGGAATAGCTACCGATCCTGGGAAGATAGAAGCTGTGGTGAATTGGCCCAGACCAAGTAACGTTCATGAATTACGGTCATTTCTGGGGTTCTGCGGGTACTACAGAAGATTCGTGGAGGGCTATTCGGGTAAAGCCAAAGTTCTTAATAATCTCCTAAAAATATACCCCGAAGACACAAGGAAGAAAGCCACCTTGGCTCAAGCACCATTTGGGGACAAGTGGACTCCGGCATGTGAACAGGCATTCCTAGTGTTGAAGACCAATTTAACCCCGGCCCCGGTGTTGGCATATGCTGATCCTGACTGAAGTACGTCCTGCATGTGGATGCCAGCTTCAAAGGCTTGGGAGCAGTGTTGCATCAGAAATATGATACTGGGCTCCGACCGGTGGCGTATGCTAGTAGAAGGTTGACCCCAAGCGAGCAGAACTACCCAGTCCACAAACTGGAGTTCCTAGCCCTCAAGTGGGCTATAGTGGATAAGTTACATGACTACCTGTATGGCATTCAGTTTGAGGTCAGCACTGATAACAACCCGATGACATACATCAATACTTCTGCTAAACTAGATGCGACATGCCACCGTTGGCTAGCGGCGTTGTCAAACTATTGATTCAACCTCAAGTACAAACCAGTGCCCACCAATATAGGGTCTGACGCTCTGTCTCGAAGACCTTGGCTCCACCCTACTACCGACGAGGAAGTGTGGGAAGAAATTCTGGGGCCTGGCATACGTGCACTGTGTTCTCTAGCTGGAGTGGTTGACGATTGGGTAGCGTTCTCTGAGCTAAGAATAGCAGATTCACTAGGGTATCAGCCAGAGCCGTTCCTAGGGCATACCGACATCCAAAAGGGATGAATATCAGTGAGGATAAGATAATTTCATGGAAGGAATTGGTGCAACACCAAACTCAGGATCCAGTAGTGGGACTAGTTCGGCAAGCATTGCAACAAGAAAACCCCTCCCTACTTAAACGAGCTCCCAAAGAACTATGGGCCTATTAATGAAGGAACTGGGGAAATTTGAACTGGACAACTGTCTATTATACCGGATCATACGGTACCACAATCATCCCGACAGACGACAGTTATTTCTGCCCAAGATTCTGCAAAACATGGTACTTCGGACATTACATGACGATCATGGTCATCTTGGCATTGACAAAACGTTCGGTCTACTCCGTGATAGATTCTATTGGCCTAAAATGAGAGAATCGGTGGAGATACATTGTAGGCAGTGCACCCGTTGTATACAGAGGAAAACAACCCCATGAGGGCGGCACCCATGGCCCATCTGAAAAGTTAAGGCCCCATGGATCTGGTGTGTATGGATTTCCTGTTCATCGAACCTGACACCCGGGGCATCGGAAATGTACTGGTCATCACGGACCATTATACAAGATATGCTCAAGCCTTTCCTACCAAAGACCAACAGGCGGTGACAATGGCTAAAGTGCTGTGGGAGAAATACTTCATTCATTATGGACTGCCAAATCGATTGCATTCTGATCAAGGCAGGGACTTTGAAAGTAACCTCATTCGAGAATTGCTTAAGTTGCTGAGCATCACCAAATCACAAACACAAATCCGGAAGGGGATGCTATGCCTGAACGTTTCAATCGAATGCTGCTCGACATGTTGGGCACCCTCAAGGGCTCACAGAAGACTGAGTGGAGTAAGCATGTAGAGACTTTAGTGCATGCTTATAACTGTATTCGCCACGAGTCTACGGGTTACACACCGTACTTCCTAATGTTTGGACGAGAAGCCCGGCTGCCAGTGGATGTGCGCCTGCGGATATCTACCGATGGGGTATCCAACAGGATGCATTTCCGATACGTACAAAGATTACAAGACAGCTTGCATCAGGCATATAAGCTGGCCGAGAAGGCAGCGGCTCAATTAAATGCGAGCAACAAGAGGCGCTATGATCACGAGGTGCGCCATAAAGAAATCCACCCAGGGGATGCGGTCCTCCTTTGCAATTTGGGTGTCCCCGGAAAGCACAAACTAGCCGACCGAAGGAGAGAGGGCGTCTATGAAGTGGAGTCGCAGATGCCTGGCCTCCCGGTATACCGCATCAAAGATTCAAAAGGCCGGGTAAAGGTATGGCATAGAAACCATCTCCTTCCCATACCTCAAGTAGGGGACTGCGACTTGGAAGTGCCCACTGTTTCGCTCGATGGACGGTTGGATAGTACAGAGGATGGCCCAGAGACTATAGTAAATGCCACTCTGAGGATCCTATGGAAGGAACCTCTCAAAGGGGCCTTCCAACCGCGGGGGCATCTCCTGAAGGAGCTACGGGTAAAGGGCCCCTTGGTCCAACGGCAGATACGCTGACTCCAATGAGCTAGCTGCTAGATCCACAGAGCCCATGCTTTGTGCCCCAAAGAGACTGTGTAGAAACATTGAGCCCCTCAAGGGCAGAGTTTGAATTGCCAAGCGAGAATTGTTACCCTCCAGAGGGAATAACAGAAGAGCACCTGCGCAGAAGCCAAAGAACTGGTCAACCTCCCATGAGGATGGCATATGATCAATTTGGGGCACCAATTATGAAGCTCAGCAGTGGGCTCGCCATAAAGTGAGATCTGTGATTGGAATGTTCAATGAAATGTATAACCTCATATAGAGTATACAGTGATACGTGTAGCTCTTATTATGCATTTTTATTGTGTAAATATGTGTATTGGTACGTTCCCAAGCCGGGGCGTTGGATTCCACGAGGGGGAGAATGTAGGGATATTATGATTTGCATGTCCACCTCCGCTGCAGGGTGCCTTTTGAGGGAGTGTTCCGATATTCCGTGGCGGTCTGGCAGCTCAGGGTGCCGCTATGTTGTTGCGTAATAGTAGGAGTGACTGCCAGAGCGGAGAGAGTTCGTGCAGGCGCAGGGCAAAGCGTGCAAACGGCTGGCCAATCACAGAGAGGCAATACGATAAACTAAAACCCCCAGGAGCCTCAGCGAAGTCACCTGATGCCAGGGAGCGAATAGGATGCAGAGATTTGTTGGCAGCCAGGAAAGGGAAGCTTGGGGGAGAGACCACGCTAGCCAGAGGGTACCGGAGGAGCAAGGGGAGAGGTAGTGTGTGTGCAGGTGGTCAGTGACCCACCTGCGTAGGCCAGATTTCCCCTCAGACCCTAGTTATACCCTGAGTCACCATAAGTTTGTGGTGCTGCAGGGACGCCCTATATAGGTAGTGACAACTAATCCCGTACTGCATAGTCAGATAGGGACACAGTGTCGCGGAGCTGCAGTGGTGACAGTCATTTGGGCCCAAGCTGCTGGACATCATCCACTCGTGTGAGGCGGCGCTGGATCGGCGGATCCTTTTCGAAGTTTGTTGCCGACACCACAGTGACCGGAAGGTATTTTATAAGTGCACCAACACCGGTACCAACAGGCGCTGATCCCGCCTTGGGGAGGACTCTTTGGGGACACTGGGTGGAGTGGCCAGAGAACTGCGCATATATACATATTATAGTGGACACGGTGTGGGGTGCACGCGGTGATAGGAGTGACATTTCTCTATAGGAGAGTGGCAGAGCCACGAGTAGATGTTATTGCATGTAAACAGTTCAATGATATACATATTATGTGCGTTCTCATTTATAGTTATAAGATAAGGTTCTACTTCTGCATATCAGTAAACGGTTACCAAACTGAAGTGTGTTACTATTGTTCTTGCCTAGGGGAATCTCACTCACTGGGGATCCTAGGTAAGTGGAGGCGCTGCCAAACGTATTATTATTGCCCCAGGCTCCCAGTTAGCGGAGGCTCAGATCTCTCTGACCCAGCAGGTGTGTACAGTACCAGTAGTCATTCTAGAGCAGTAGGAAAGAGGGCTACAGAACTATTATGAAATTAGCAAGGTCAGAAAGTCTAAGGGCCACATCAATGTCCTTTGCGGGCTGCTAGTTTAAGAGACTTGCACTAAAATGTATAACCTAACGTTAACTTTTACACTTTTATAAAGCATGTCGAATGTACAGTATACGGCAGTTAGTGGTAATGATATGCAAAAGAGGTTCCCCCCCTCCCCCTAACATTGCATACCCACTA
Organism: Ascaphus truei; assembly: GCF_040206685.1. NCBI lineage: Eukaryota > Metazoa > Chordata > Amphibia > Anura > Ascaphidae > Ascaphus > Ascaphus truei. The sequence goes on from NC_134483.1 coordinate 381,580,391, forward strand.
AAGGCCATTCAGGTTAACACAGGGAATTAATTTTACATTATTTTGGTCTGGGAGATGGGGAGGGGGAGAGGGGGAGAGATAGGGGTAGAAGAGAGAGAGGGGAGAGAGAAAGGTGGATGAGTAGAGAGAGGGGCAGGGGAGAGAGATGGGGAGGGGGAGAGACAAGGGGGAAGAGAGATTGGGATGGGGAGGGGGAGATGGAGGGGAAGAGAAAGAGGTAGGGGAAGAGAAAGGGGGAGGGGGAGATGAAGGGGGAGAGAAGACAAGGGGAAAAGAGAGGGGGAGAGTTGAACAGGGAGGGAAAGGGGAAGAGGGAAAGACAAGGGGAAGTCTGTTTTTGTAAAGTTCCAAGTGACTTATATCCCGGTGCTGGAGCATGGTTATCCTGAAAACCGTATCTGTTTGTGGCCCTTGTGGTGTGGCATTAACCACTCCTGAAGACGCACAGCATTTGCTTGATGTGCTATGCAGCTCCCAATTAAGTGTGCGTTAAAGAAATGCAGAGCCAATACCCAACTCTGACAGCTATTGATCCTTTTAACTTGTCATCTTAAACTGGTTGCTGCAAAAGCTGGGAGCAGACAGCCAGCCACAAAAAAATGTGTGGTGAATAATAAAGTGATACAAATCACTCACTTTAAAAAGCATGGCAAAAAGGAATAACAGTTAGGAAAAGAAATGTACGATACATTTGTGCACATTCACTCCTTGCAAAAACAAGTTGTGAAAATAATCAGCTTTGCCATACAATGCCAAAAATAAATATATCACTAGGAGTCACATTCACTTAGGCAGGGGTGCACAAACTTTTTTTGCTGCGCCCCCCTGCCTGCTCTCCTCCACTCTCGCTCCCCCTTTACCTCAGTTCGGCGTCAAATGACATCGCGGGGTTGTGTGACGTCACGTGACCAGCAGCATCATTTCACGTCACGTTCCCATGACAACGTGGAATGAAATGACGCCATTGTGGTGTAACGTCACATGATCCACGGCGTTGCCATGATGACGTGTCCAGAGCTGGCTGAACCTCGTAAGTAGAGGTTGCAGAGGCCGCACGTGGCTCCCAGCCTTGGGGAAGAGCGGGGACCTCAGCAACCGCCAGAGTCCCCCCAAAAAAATCTTGGGGCATGACCCCAGTTAATGTTCCCCTGCAAGTTAATGAATCCATATAATTTTGAACTGCCATTGACTTGAGAGTTAAAGCAGCAGTCCAATCAGTGTTTTTTGTTTTATTTTTTTCCCTTTAAAACTGTATGTGCATCAATACAATCCACACAATGATAAGTAATTAGCTAAGTGGCCGATTGATCTGTTCTCCTTTGATTGATTGGCGAACATTCGGCTCAAGGGTTCATTAAATGCAGCAGAAGAGGACCAAAGATGTAAAGTCCTCTGGGGAAGATCATGTGACCAGGCAGTCACTAGATAAAATTGCTGTGCTGCTAGAGAGAGGTCACGGCTCAAAAGGGTATGCCAGAGCCTGTTTCAGGAGAGGAAGGGGATGTAACTTTGTAAATGGTTGCTATAGAAACAAAAAATGCTTGTTACATTATAATACATTAAAAATGTCATTCGGAGTTGTTTAAAAAAAAGAAAAGGAATGCTATTAGTATTTTCTCATAGTACAGAACTGATTTATTTAAAACCCACACATTGCTTGGTCTGCAGCTTTAACGTCCGTTCGGTTTTGCTAACCCGTAACAGACCTTAATGAATAATCCCATCAGAGAGAAACTAACCCCATTTGTGAGAATGAATCCATTTTTTGTGGAAAGTGCTAGCTGAGACGTACCTCATTGAAACGAGTTATCATTTTCCCCTTCTTAACATCCCAGATAAAGCCTCCATTTCTGGAAGTTGCACCGGCTATGCAATTCAAATCCCCTAGGAACATAACATGTTAAAAGCAAAATGAGATCATGTACTATGTTGAGCTAAACATACAGTAGGTGAACCTTGGGATCATTAACCTTACCTGGAGCCCAAGAAAGGGAGTAAATAACTCCTTCATTGCCTGGTGAAGTATATACTGCTGTTAAAGTGTTTATATCCCAAACCTTTATTGTACCATCAAAGGATGCTGTGGCTAATAAATTGGGATCATCTGGTTTGAATTTACAGTCAAAGATGGTTTCAATATGACCCTAGAGAATGAAAATAAAAGGGCTGTCAGATAATTCCTGTGCCATTCCTATTTTATATGATAATACTGTATATTTTATATCTTTGGAAAATGTGTGTTTCTGGCTACAATAAAATATACACATCTTAGAAGTGCCATTAGTTACACTGTAGCAGTTCTGTGTATAGTATAACCATCCCAAACCCGAGGACAACTGCCATTGACATGAATGGTAATTAACGCAGGATCGGAGTGCCAAACCCTGCACCAACGCTGAGTGAATCTTCCCATAGCAAAGGTTAAGCTAAACTAAGATTATCTCTGTTTTTTCTTTCATGTTTTCTTGTATATTAGATTGAGAGATCACCTGCATCTGTATATATATATATATATATATATAGATATATAGATATATAGATAGATATATAGATATATAGATAGATAGATATATATCTATCTATATATCTATATATATATATATATATATATACAGATGCAGGTGATCTCTCAATCTAATATACAAGATATCTATATATATATATATATATATATATATCGGTGTCACTTGTCTTCCTTAGAAGAGCTTTCAATGTTTATTGAAGGCTTTGCAGCAGAAATTATAGAGAAGCGCCACTACCGCTGAACCATTGTTTTATGTTTGGGTTGCTTATAACATACAAATAACAAATATGGAGTTGCTTCTAGTGTAAACTTTTAGGAAGGGATACCCCCTACCAACTTGTTAGTTTTTACAAAAGCTGTACTATAAAAAAAATATATAATATGTTAACTAAATGTTATCGAAAGTATAAATATGTTTATACATATATATTTTTGTAAAGAGTGACCTAGGCGCACATATGCAGGGCATATGTGCGCCTAGGTCACTCTTTGCAATACATTTCCAGCGGCGTTGTGGAGCCGCAGACCTAACTTGGCTGCAAGTCTGTAGGGTTAGTAGATTGTGAGGGTATATACCTTGTATTGATTGATTGGCTGAGAGTGTGGTTTTATCTAACCATATTCAACATATTGTCTATATCTGCGCTGTTGTTTTTTGTCTGTATATATATTTTTGTAATTATATTATTGGTTGGTATTATGAGCACAAATGTATTCTGATTTTTTGTATGTTTGTTTTATAAATATATTTACTGTGTCCTAAGTTGCTTCCCATTTTTACATGGGTGAGCTCTTTACACTACATTAAGAGCTATCTATCAACACAAGGGAAAGAAATAATAATTACACAATGTTGTGTTTGAAATTGCATCCAATTTACGAATTTATGTTAATAAATTAGAGACAGGAATGACTCCAAGTAGGATATACACTCCGAAGCGGGTCATAGTGAAAAATCCCTGTTTACTTGAATGGCTCTTTTCGGACAAGTGAAGAGTGCAGCAGTTTTAATGCAAGCATTTTACAGTAGAGAAAAATTACGCACAAAAATGTAGCATTAAAAAAAAACAAATATATATACAGTATATATTTGTATATGTGTATATATGTACTTCAGTATTAGGTAATACATTTTTTATTTGGACTAACAATTTATGTAATTGGACAAGCTTTTGAGAGTTCTCCTCTCTTCTTCAGGTTTGCAATACTGATTAACAAAGGAATCTATGGCTAAAACAGAGTTTAGGAAAGCAGAAAAAAACAGAGATATAGATAAGGTACAGTGAGAAAGGGATGTTAGAAGACATTGGAAGGGTAATAAAATGGTGACAAGGAACAGCATGGAGGGGGAAGGGGATGCTATGGGGAGGGGTTGGGGGGAAAGGTGTGGATAAGAAGAGAGGCAGGCACAATAAACAATTGTGATAATGTGTGAGAAACCCCATATCCGCATTAAGTCCCTTGTTTTGAGTCAAAGAGTCTTATCATTCTGAGTTCAAATATTTTCCGTTCGTGGGTGCATTTAAATATTCCATTGAGGATTTTGATTTTTAAATCATTTATGGAATGATCTGGTAGTGAGAAATGATGTCCTACTTGTGAGCAGTATCTTCCTTCTTCGTGGTTGAGTATAGAGTGTCTGTGCACATTCATTCTGCTTTGAAGTTTTTGGCTAGTTTCATTAATGTAGCATCCTTGGTCACATTTGTTACATTATATCATATAAACCACATTCCTGTATGTGTATGATCCTTTAACATTGAGTGTCCCATGGTTGTGACTGGCTGTGGGATCTTGGCATATATGTTTGCAGAGTTTGCAACGTGTGTCGTTGCACAGTTTTGTGCCATTATCAGTGTCTTTAAGTTTTTTATGAAGATTTCTGTTGACTAATTTCTGTTTGAGGTTTGGTGGTTGCCGGAACGCAACAATGGGATGTTTGGGGAAGATTTCTTTTAATGTCACATTCTCTGCCAGCATGGGTTGCAGATCTTTGATTATTTTCCGTATTCCCACACATCCAGGAATATAGTGTATATGATTCAATGCAACAAATGTGACCAAGGATGCTACATTGGGGAAACCAGACAAAAGCTTCAAGGCAGAATGAATATGCACAGACACTCTATACTCCATCACGAAGAAGGAAGATACTGCTCACCAGTGGGACATTATTTCTCACTACCAGATCATTCCATAAATGATTTAAAAATCGAAATCCTCAATGGAATGTTTAAACACACCCAAGAACGGAAAACATTCGAACTCAGAATGATAAGACTCTTTGACACCAAAACAAGGAGGACTTAATGCGGATATGGGGTTTCTCACGCACTATCACAATTGTTTGTAATTATCTTGCCTGCCTGCTTCTCTGCCAATGTTCTTATCCACAACTCAATTGTTAATCCAAATAAAAAAGGTATCACCTAATACTGAAGTACTCATTTATTCTGCACTATCGCAACTGGACTAACATGGCTATATATATATATATATATAATAACATATCACACTCCAAAATATTAATACAACTTAAAATCACTTACTGCACTAGTTTGAGCTGTATCAGCCAATACTATTGCAGTAAGTAATTTTGAACTAAATAATACATTTTGGTTATCCAAAGGAATCCGTTCTGGAAGTAGCGGATGGATAGTGAAACCATTGTAAAGTGAGTCCCATGTTAATCAGTGGCGGCGAGCATTTAATAACGCATCCAGACGTTGGATAACGCATTCCAGCATCGAAAAACGGCCCTTAGGGTTGCATTGTAAAGCGTTGGATATGCCATTCATTGTAAAGTGAAACGTTGGATAACGAGGACTACCTGTACATTCATTTATGATGACACCCCACTTTACAGTCTGCAGTAAAAACTCAAAATTGAAACATTTTAGACTGCCATCCCATTATTATAAAAAGTATCCGATATCTCCTCTTTAACTCCTTCTTTTGACACTCCCCTAAATTAATGGTGATGCAATTGGGACAAATTACCTTGGACCACTGTTACATATAGAAAAATGGTCTGTAGAAGACACAACTAGGTTTTGAAAACGTACCGACAAAAAAAAGTTTTTTTTTGTTTAGATGGTTCCACAGATTAAAGTACTAAAAAGTAGTAATAAATGAAGATAAGATGAAGTAAGTGCATTTACAAGCTTTGTAATGTAACAATGGTAGACAACCAAATAGATACATACCAGATCCCTTAAAAAATCCCATTTCTTGGCTCCCATGTCATAAAGCCCCACCCCACCATCCATGAAGCAGCAGACAGCATGACCGGGAGGCAGAGAGAAGGCTTGGTTCTGAGTTAGCGTTGGAGGGGGTACAGCCTCACTAGTAGATGATGTGTGATGGTTTTTAGTAGGGGACTGTACTAAAAATGCTAATTTGGAAAAAGAAAAACAATATCAGTGGACTGTATATGACGGGTTCTAAAATATTATAGCACAAAGTAGCTTCTGATGGCTAAATAGTGTGAGACATACACATGGACCAAGATAATACACAACCCCAGCGCTAAACCCCATATACATGGACCACTGCTACACATTCGCAAGCCTATTTCCCTATGCAAAATTCTTAAATGTAAAATACAAAATGACACATTTATTCATAGAATTAATGTTAATATATATTTAAACCTTAATACAGGGGTGATTTATGTTTAAATATACAATACTGTACTTCAGTGACATAACTTTTTCATTTAAATGTGCCAAGCATAAAAAGTCTCTTCCAACCAATTAGATCATACCCTATACAGCACTGGTACCACATGTAATCTGCAATCCCTCTCCCTTCATGACCTGTGCCAACACAGTGCCTGCATTCCCTAGTGACCATACACTATTCAGGCAAAACTTTGTCGCATATCAGAAGGTCATTTTATATACTTTGAAGCAGCGGTTTGACTCGTTTTCATCCCAACAACCTCCACTAACGTGAATAGGGGTTTAGCCGCTTTGGCATATATCGAATTTCCACCTAAATTAAAAAAATGACTGAATTCATGGTGGCTTTAGGCTCGCAGCAGTGGCATCTATTCAACCGCTTTCAAGTAGGTAGCCGAGTAATCAGTGCTTCTGAAACATGGCAATCTAGACATCTAGCAGGGGTGCAATCTTCACCCACCTCCTAACACAATGCACTCAGTCAGAAAGCCTCCTACCGTACTTATAATCAGACTGAAGTGGGGCAGCTGCAGGCCATGGGGTTAGTTCTCTTTGCCCATATTCAGTATGCTGGGAAGCCATATCCCCCCAGCTCGGGAAGATTTAAGCATCATATAAATCAATTGTAAGAATACACAACTGACTTTTTATTAGTTTAGCTGTAGATAGCAGTACCAACAGTGTAAAATGGGGCAAAATGCTTAGCACTGGCATGTGCATAAGTTGAGAAGTGATTTATTTTAAATGTTTGCGTTGAAGCACTTCTAATTGGAGGCATATCAGGCTTTTCTGGTTGGTGCTGATGGCTTGGTTTGTATGTATTTTGATTGACATCTGTGTCTTAAATTGATGCTCTTCTAATGCATTTTGTATCAATTATATTTCTCCGTATTTCTTTAATTCCCATTTTGAAACAAATATCTTTTGGTAGGTTTGCAATATATATTTTTTAGTTGATTTTTATTTTTTGGTTAATGCTTTATTGTTGCTTTTCGCTTGTTTATTTTCTTTTAAATACACGTTCTGCTGCTGAAATGTATGCAGATAATGACCCAACACAAAGCCTCTTTGGTTTAAGTAGCTCCAGCACCTAATTAAAATGCATTTACTGCAAGAATAAATTGAGACCACACACTTACAATATAGTTAAATGATTATACTTATTGATATATAATTTACTCTTACAGTAAACTGAAAAAACAGAGCTGATATAATATTTAAGCTTTAGCCCATCTACAGTAGATTACCCCAAAACAACCTTTCTTTTAGAAAGTTTGTTTCAAATTTTTATCTTGATTAGCTACTTTAGTCAAGACGTCACTCCTCAAGCAGTATTCAATTCTCAGAGATGTATTGATATCAAGCTTTATAGCCTTTGAAATCATGTTGATTTTGTACCATTTCTTAAAAACCCTTTACTGTATGTCTCACATAAAATGATTGCAACTTTGCAATTACTACAGCAGCATTCTTTCCTTATTTATGGTCCCTTTACACCCCCCCAAAATAATCAATATATCACTTATATTCAATTGAATCTGTCCCTGTGCTCAGGGGGTGGCCTAAATATGGAAAGTTAAACACATTTATATCATATAAAAACTGTTAAAAAACACCCAGAAGGGGTTTTTATGTCTTCATTACAACGCCAATACACGGTGCTAACTGGAACTAAAAGCTTTGCATTGGAAATATGCTGCCAACCAATGGTAGCTGAAAAATAACTTGTTAATAGGGAAATACACTCTTGAACTCACTTTTTTTCTTTGGAGGGGAGTTGAGCACATGTAAAGCGTGGAATCCTGTCTTCTTCAGCTTAAAGTTATCTATGGGTGTTGTTTTGGACACATTCCATACCCGTAGCACTCCAACCTGAGAATCTGAGCAGATCACCAAGGAGGTGAAACATGAATTTCCTTATGTAAATGAAGCCGAATGTAAGTCAACATTACAATTAATAAAAGCATGTTTTTTTGCATTTATCAAAATCTCCCGAATGCACAATGTGTAGTACTGGTGCAACAGAAAATGAGATTTACCATATTTCCTCGATTGTAATTTGCCATTGATTGTAAGACGCACCATCGATTTGGCCCTTACAATTGAGGAAAATTACTTTTTCACTCTCCATGTTTCAGAAGAGGTCCCATGTCAGCGGAGGATGAAGTGGGCAGCGGCAGGAGAGGTCCCACGTCTGCAGATGGTTGAAGATTGACAGCGAGTGGGAGTGGGGCAGGACAGGTCCCAAGTCTGCAGGTGAATGAAGATAAAAAGACAGCGGGCAGGCATGCGGGAGTGGCAGGAGATCATAATAGCAGGAGGGCTGAGCAGGAGTAGAGCGGCATAGGGGACCAACTTGAGAGGTGCACACTGTAAAACCAGACGTTGACCGGTGTCAGTGACTTTCAGTTACAGTGTGCACCTCCCAAGCCATTCCCCTATGTCGCTCTACTCTTGCTCAGCTCTCTTGCTATTATGATCTCCTGCCGCCGCCGCCGCCGCCACCGAATGCCTGCCCGCTGTCTTCTTATCTTCATTCACCTGCAGACTTGGGACCTGTCCCGCTGCACTCCCACCTCCACCGCCCGCTTTGTCCTCCGCTGACATGGGACCTCTCATGAAACATGGTAAGTAAAAAGAGGAGGTTAGTACTGTAGACACTATTTTTTTTTTATTACATGGAGTCTAAGACACCACCTGATTTCAGACATGTGAAAATCGGAAAAAAGGTGCGTCTTAGAATCGAGGAAATAGGTTATCAAAGTATAGTTTTACTGAGATTGGTTTCTTTGTCAACCAGGAAATATTCCTAGATCTAAAACATTGAAATGTTGGATAAACTAAATATTTACAATTCCGTCCATCAGGAGTTTAATGTAGTTGTGGCTCCATGCATGCATTGCCATGGTCCTATGACAATAGGAGACTGTGCCAATAATACAGGGACAATCCTTTTGACAGTATGTTTCAAACATTTAAACAGGGTTAATGAAGCAGCCTTAACATTTACCAAATTCCCTGTTTTGTCAACCCGACTACTTTTTCAAGCATTGGAACAGTTTTGTAGCTGGGAAACTTTGGCAAACAGCTGAATAGACCCAAAATGCAATACAAGTTGTCAATAGCTGCTTTATTCTGTGAAGAAAGTGATAACTTCTAGGAGTCCAACATTAGAGTTCTTCATACTGTAGACGGAATCATAGTCAATGAAAATATGAGGAACTCCGCTAAAAAATACCACAACACACAACAAATCTACATTCCTCCCTGACCAATGTGATTATTTTAACTATATAAAAAGCTGTGCAAGAGACTTGCATTTTAAACATATGATAATTTCTATTTTAAAAACTTGCAGTGTTCTGTATTATAGTACAATATGGCTACAAAAATCAGCTGAGAACTGTAGTGTTGAGCATATAAGCAATGGAATAGTTCCAATATTTGGGATGTTTCTTAATTCAGTGTGACTTTTCTTAAATATTTTTTAACAAAATTACAAAAATGACCTACTGTACGGATGCAGTAAGACTCACTGCCACCATGAATGACAGTGAGAAGCTAAGTCGAAATCCCAGCCAATGATATTTACGTTTTAGAATCATCTAATTTTCTGAGTTTGCTGCTCCATGCTGCTAATGGTATTGGGGAAGGTACTTGGATGGAGGCAGGTAGTCGGGTTGGTGCATGTACTCGGGTGGAAGGAGATCAGAGTGATCAGTTCGGAAATGTTTATTCTATCTCTTTCTCCTTCGAAAGTTGCCATAATCAAACATACCCATCCAGGACATGTCTAGTGCCCAGTACAGGTTCCTCTTGCCAGGGCACGCTATTCAAATAAAGCAATAATTATTGCTTAAATTGTGTTGAATAGAATTCTTTTAGCCTTTTTGGGTTTGTTTTTTGTCATAGAAAGGGTAGTTTGTAGAGATATACTCTGTGGTGAAGCAAGACAAGCATGGGCCCCCAGGAAAGAACATTTTCAGGGCCCCATAAGTGAACGTATTCCATAGATTGAGGAGTAAAATTCACCTCAATTTAAATTGGTTCAGAAAAGCAGGATCATCTGGGTTCAGGCAGGGGTTGGCAGCAGGAAGGCAGAAACAGGGCAGGGGAGCAGGAACTGAGACTAGGGACTCAGAAGTAGGAAACAAACGGGGACAAGCCATAACACTAGCCTTTAATATTAATCAGGACTGCACAAGGAACAGAAGCAGAAGCATGGGTATAAGGAGTCAGGATACAAACCAAAGGCAAGGGAGGAACAGGAAACAGGAAACTATAAGAACAGAGGACAGGAGCACCAAGAGGAGACAGACTGACCGAGGAACCCCAGAGCAGACAGAAACAGCAGCACACCCGGTGGACAGACAAGGAACAGAAGGGGAGAGGGAGAACTACAGTAGGAAACTATGTCAGGGCTATTCCTGACAACTGTCTTGAATAGCACAATATATCATATATGCATAACTGCAGGTCAGTTTAGTAAGTGCCATGTTCCATGCCATGTGAGACAAATTTGGTTAATGCATAGTGATTTGTCTAAAGTGTGATACTGCTAAGTACAGTACAACTGATGAAAAGTACAAGGTCATTAAACAAAGAAAGGCAGTGTTTAAAGCAAGACATTTCTACATTGTGTCTCATATTCAGACAGCTGTGGGGTTCCTGCCATGCAAGGATACAGATACTGAAACATGTGCAATGAGCCATTTGCTGTATGCAATAAATAAATCAATTCTGGAACAAAACGGTTTCAAGTACTGTACAGTACAGATGTAGCAAGACATACTATTCTCCATGTCGCAAAATACCTAATCTAAATCCCAGGAATTTAGAATCTGTATTTGCAATCTGTGGCCCCCTTACGGCCTCTGAGTATATAGGCGAAGATATTCAGTGCACCAACTGCCAGGCAACATACTGCACCAACATAAACAACCGCACAAATAATTATTTTGGCTGACCGTAGTCAAAGTGCAGGTGAGCCTCGACTTGGTCGCAGACAACAAAGTGTTCACGCAGATGTCATCTCGCACCTTCTCGCGATCATGGTGGCAGTATGTCTTACTACATCTGTACTGTAGGAGAATCACATTAGATGATTAATCCAGACTGGTTTTCAATGTTAGCAAAAAACTGCAGGAGACTCAGGGTTCCTGGACCATCTGATAGTGAAGGGTTAAGGTTGTAATCTTTCCAGGCCAAAAAGGAATTCAACAAAAATCATGTTTTACTCATACTTGAACTGTATACAGTGTATTTACTGTACTAGTGTATACCGGCTGCAAAACTAGTAGTTATAGTTTATTTAATGAATCAAGAGTTTTGCAGGTAAACCTTTTAAAGAACTGAACACTAAACTTCCACTCCACCCCAAAAAAGGAAGCAATGTAAAAAAGACCTTCTAATCTGAGAATAACAAAAAACGGAATAAAACATTTTTTTTGTGTTAATTTTTTTATTGAGAACATACATCCACATGACTACAACAGTGTCATAGGCACATGACATGATTTATCAACTGAGTTTAACATAGTGTTGTTCCAAGAAGGGTGTATTTCAATAAGTGGGGAGTGGGATAGAGGGAGGTTTAGACATTCTGGGGGGGGGGGGGTCTCTGATTCCTTCCTCCTTATCCAACTGTTTGTGGGCGGCCTAATGCAGGCCAAGTCCAAGTGGTCCACCCCAGGGGTCCCAGGTATTCCAGAACTGTGGCATTTTTTTATGGAGCATAGCTGTAAGTTTGTCCATGGACATTACTTTGTCTGTTCTTCTTAATACCGTGTTTCTCGCTGGGGCTTTGGTGTGTTTCCACGCCGCTGCTATTGAGCATCTGGCTGCGGTTAGGATAGCGGTTACAAGTCTACTCATAGGGGGGGGCAGGTAGTTGATAGGTTTGCTCAGCACAAAGGTCAAAGGGTCTAGCGGGAAAAGAAGCCCTGTGGTCTCTTGTAGGAGCGTCTGGATCATAGTCCAGTACCTCTGGATCTCCGGACATGACCACCAAATGTGGGCCATGTCTCCCTTTTGACCACATCCCCTCCAGCACAGGTCGAGAGTGCCGGGGAAGATCTGACTCAGCCTAGCCGGGGTCAGGTACCACTGGAATAATATTTTATAGATGTTCTCTTTTGTCACTGTACAAATTGAAGTCTTTGTGGCCAACTCCCAGATATCCTCCCACTCATCTATATCTATCGGTACATTGAGGTCCTCGGACCACTTTTGCATATAATGGTGGGTTGGGGGGTCGGAATAAAACATTTTAATATACATTTGCATGTGTAAAATGTATATTTTAGAATTCACAGAATGCATACATAGAACATTGCATATTACCCAATTATTCTAAAATTACTGGATGTCACCATTTCATACTGTATTTTGAAACTTCTGTTTCAATCAAGCTTATACCTGCAACACGTAGCTCACCACAAACGAGGCGCGACCGCGGGGCTGAGCTAGGGATTTGTACAGAATGCCGACCACAACCACGAGGGCGCGTCTAGAGTGTAGGATAGTCTTCCAAGCCGGGTCAGAGTTATAGAAGACAGCATAATTGTGGTACTTGCTGGGTCTAGGAGTGGAGAGTAGCGGATCGTAGGGGTACGTAGCCGGGTCAGGATTGGAGAGAGCAGAGTCATCGTAATGCCAAAGCCAGGGTCAATGCAGGACAGTATCACAAAGTCAACGTCAAAGGCAGGGTCAGGCAGCAAGATAGAGGCAGACAAGGCAGGATTCGGTGAGATGCAGCGTCACAAAACAGGAGTTATGCTCATCAATACAGGAGAGTACTGACATGGTATATATAGGACCTCCCTCCAATGGGAGGCAACCAGGAAGTGAAGGAGCCCTCACTGATAGGCTGCTGGATCGTGCAGGTGTGTCCTATTGTGCAGCCGATTAGGAGTGGGGGTGGTACCACTAGAGAGCGTGCGCGTCCCGCGCGTAACCCACGCATCACGCTTATCTACCCAGTCGCGCCACTCGCGCGCGTCAAGGCACCCGTGTCAGTGCGGGGGCGGAGACCGGAGACGAGACCCGAGATGAGGGGGGAGGGACGATTGCAGCCGCTGCGCCACGTAGCTCCGTCATCAGAGTGGGGGCGGAGTCGGGGGCGGAGACCACGGAACGCTGGAGAGAATGCATACCACGCATCACTGCTGCCAGGGGGAGAGTGTACTCTGGACCTGGGGACCATGGTGACCACGCACTGCCCATGTGCCGCGCATGTGAACCGCCGCTGGGATGCCCTCTTTGATCGCTTCTGGAACCTGACGGACAGGTGAGTGTTAAGGGGACAGAACCGCTGGAATGGCGAATCCTCACAATACCTAACCTTTGAACATTACTACACAATAGCTTCTGTTTACAGTTTTTTTTTGAGACTTGTAGATTGCGAGTTTAAAATGTATATCTATGGACACTGCTTCTGCAGAAACTTTAGACAACCAAGGAGTTATTGTAGTAAAATAGCTTAGAGCTCCAGAACTGAGGGCCCCATGTAAAATCCTACATCCAGAATCACTAGGATTCTTGGAAGAAAATGTCAATACAGTGCTCTCTGAGATTTGCAAAATTCCACACAATCTTTAACATTGGCCTGAAACCAGAGCAAGGGAATGAAGAGTTCGAGAGGTCTGTCCGAACAAGTTTGAACTTCTAACCTCCTGAAGCGCACATTTGGGATACAGTTAGTTATAAATGGCATGCGAATGGCTAGAGTTTCAGGCGACAGACCTCCCAAATGGGTCCCATTTAGGGAACCAACAACCCTAGTCACTCAGACATCGATTAAGCAACACTTCACTGTGAATGATACTAGCATTGTATTACATATTTAGCAGAACCTCTTCTCTCTCTGGGTCAGGTAGCTCTTTTGTTGCTTGAAAAAGGTTTCTTGCCTGCAAAATCTGATGATAAAAACTGGGGACATCAGAGAGGCTTTGAATAATATTGCTCAGATCTATGTGGAAAAGCTGTTGACCAAATTGAAATCCATGCGACTGTACTTTAGAAAGAACAGTGCTAGGGTGCACCACTGTGGCCAGGGTTATAAAATAAGCTTTGCTGTTTATGGGCAAAAAGGTATGTCATTGAGAGTGCAGACAAATTAATTTGGAAATGGAGTGAAAAAGCTATATGATAATTGATAAACCGTCTTCTTTGTACTTCTGAACTAGCCCTTATCTGTCAGAATGCAAATCGTTTTCTTTCCATCAAACAAGATTTATCTGCTACAGCATGTGGAGCTATTCGTAAGCATCCGTTGAAGATATTTACACATGTTATGCCAAAGCTCTGCTATGACATTGTATAAAGGGCAGTTCCATCCAATACAGTTACAAGCCAAAAGTGTACCCTCAATACTTCCTTTTTTTTAACCTTTATATATGAGAAATGATACACTCAGAGTTTCCCCTGGTCCTTGTATTATGTGAGTTTGTGAATAATGGATCCCTATTTGTCATGTCTGCATCATTTAATATTTAGTACAATTCTATCATGTCTCGCCTCAGCCTGCTTTTTTTCCAAACTAAACAGACATTGGTCAAAAATAGAAAAAAAGGCACTCCACTGGTCTTCCAAAGATTATAACATTTATTGCACAAGCATCAACGTTTCGGTCCGCTTGAGCACTTTTGTCAAGATGCAAGCGGACAGAAACGTTGATGCTTGTGCAATAAAGTTTATAATTTTTGGAAGACCAGTGGAGTGCCTCTTTTTCTATTTTTCATCTACCTATGGCTCCGTATCCAGCGTCCCGCTGGTCCCCATTGTGGCTGTGCACCCGAGTTGCTGTGCACCAGAGTTAACTGGTATCGTGAGTGCACCTATTTTGGACTATAAATAGATGTTGGGGCATATTTGCTAACCTATGCTATGCCATAAGACACATCCTGGCCCATTTAACTGAAGTAAATATGGCCCCTATACTTTGTAGTCTTTCCTTGTAAGGTAAATGCTCCATACTGTTTCTCCATACCAATAAAAATAAATCCTGTTTATCATTCTTTTCAACCTTCTTTGCAATTTATCCTGTTCCATTTCCTTTTTAAGCTGTGGTGAATATAACTCTATGCAGTATTCTAGATGTGACAAATTCAGGTCCTACAATGCAATACAATCATTTCTATTTTATTTTCAAAACTTTTGTTGACCTTGTTTGCCTAGGATGCAGTTAATTAAAATGTTAAATAATCTCAGTGTCAATAATATAATGTCTAGAGATGGGCGATTTTTTTCCCCCTGTGAATTTGGATCCACCTTGGATTGGCTGGCTCCTTTAGTTCGAGAATCTCTTGGACTCAGTCTCCAAAAGAGCAATCCGCAATTTTTTTTTCAGAGACAAAGAAAAATCTGTTTCTGGACACATATTTTACAATCCGCTTGAGGGAAAGAGAGAGAGAGAAATTAGGGAGACATGCATGTGTTGAAAAAGGAGCACACCTGAGGTACCTGAGATATACTATGGCTATGAAAATAATATTAAAATGAGTCCTGTCCCACACTTCATAAAAGGAATTCCATACCAACTATATAGTGTTGATAATAAGCCTAAGGCACCAACCTAATGACAGGACTGGTGTCAGACCCTACAGGACAAGAACCCGCAACCACTGCTTTTCTAGGCCACAGCTCTAGCAGTGTGTGCTAAACTAGCTGATGGATAGTACCACTGTCACATCCTACTTTGAGCTACTTACTGCTCCCACATGTAGCTAATATAGCCATTAGCCAATCTCACAGGTACTGTATCTCAGGTGTGCTCCAGAAGGAACATTAAATTGTCAACCAGAGAGCAGAAGTGTTCTATTTTTAAAGAAAGCCAGGTGAGCCTATCTGTCTCTCTTTCTCTCTTTCCTTGAAAAGAAAATAGACATCAGAGGTCTTTATCTACAGTATGATCTTTTCTTAGATATCTTTAGTCCCCTATTCTATATAAAAAAAAACTAAAGCCATTTATTTTTTTGTTTAGTCAAAAACATACTGTTATGCGGAGCATTATATCTTCAAATAATTTGCATGGTCTTAGAAGCAGCAAGTTATGTTCACGTATCTTATTTGCAACCTTTTAAAACTTGGTCTAAATAAAACCATCTACATCTACATTATTACCCTTTTCCTGATAATTAAAATGATCTCCCTGATATGAGTAAGGTGACCATATTTTTTAAAATAAAAAATATTTCCCCCTTAAGAATCACACAAACAGCTCCCCCCTCCCCAAAGAATCACACACATGCACACACACACACTTCCTCCCCGCACCTAGCAAAATACATACACACACCCCCCCACCAAGAAAAACTTGCACATGCAGTGAGTGCTTGGGCATGCGTGGATGGCCACTCATGCATGCCACTCATGGTGGTGTGAAGAAGAGAGTGCACCTCTCGAAACACGCAGGGTTAATCGTTTTGACCCTGCACAGCAGAACTGGTCAGCACACCGAGGCTGACACTTACTGACAATCCACAGCTAATCTCCGGATACCGGAACCAGCTTCTCACTCTCTCGCGAGAGTTGGGAGCTTGTGGAGACTACAGGAGGCAGAAGGAGGAAACGGCGCGTATCAGGCACCCTTCAGCTCCGTTGGAGAGTTTGACAACACGCCACCCACGTGGACTATCAAGCTATCCTGATACCTACAGTATGAGAGGGGATACTCTAATTATCCACCGCGCCAATCCTACCTATGTCTAGTAAGTAGGGATCTATTTACTGCAGCCGATTGCTATTGGAAGCCGTCAAAACAACATTCAATATTGTGGTTACATTGTACTGTTATAGTACATGTTTTTTATAATTTTTAAATACATGTACTTCCCTTTTTTCACTTACCTGTCATTTATATCAAATTCCTCTGAAGCTATCATCTAGAACTATATTTTGTGCCTTTCAATTACCAAACAGTATGCTATATAATTGTTTTATCTCATTTCATGCACTGGGAATCCATCTACACTGAATTCCAATTGGAGCAACCAGGACATTTGTCTACAACCAAACATCTGACAGTTGTACTGTATACTACATCAGTGTGAATATTATCACACTACATTAGGACAATATTACTAGGCACCAAGAATATTCTCTTTTGTTGTGTATAGTGTTTATCTGACATAGGTAGTCAGCCTTGAATACTACTTGGCAGCCTCCCATCAATTATTTATGGTGATTATTTGGGTATTCACTTAATATATATATATATATATATATATATATATATATATATATATATATATATATATATATATATAATTTATTTTGTTAGCGCTAGAATATCCACCATTTTTTCAACTTACTTGCAAATGATACAGGCTTTCTATAATATGACTATCTAAACCAGTGGTTTCCAACCTTTTTTTTGTTAATTTATTTATTTATTTATAAAATATTTTACCAGGAAGTAATACATTGAGAGTTACCTCTCGTTTTCAAGTATGTCCTGGGCATAGAGTAAAACAAATAATACATGGTTACAAATACAGTTACATAAATGAACAGGGTATACATTATATACAAGACATTGCGTGCACAGTTAAAGAAAATATATATTATGGGCGTATGAAACAGTTACAGACCAGATTAAAATGTGAGACAGCCTTAGATTTGAAAGAACTTAAACTGGTGGTGGATGTGAGAGTCTTTGGTAGGTTGTTCCAGTTTTGGGGTGCACGGTAGGAGAAGGAGGAACGTCCAGATACTTTGTTGAGCCTTGGGACCATGAACAGTCTGTTGGAGTCTGATCTCAGGTGATAAGTGCTGCATGTGGTAGGGGTGAGGAGCTTGTTCAGGTAGCTGGGTAGCTTCCCCATGAAGAATTTAAAGGCAAGACAGGAAAGGTGAACTTTGCGCCTAGACTCGAGTGATGACCAATCTAGTTCTTTGAGCATATTGCAGTGATGTGTGTTGTAGTTGCATTGGAGAACAAAACGACAAATTAAATTGTAGAGGGTGTCAAGTTTGCTAAGGTGGATTTGAGGTGCCGAGCCGTATACTATGTCTCCATAGTCAATAATTTACATTAGCATCTGCTGTGCGATACGCTTTCTGACCAGGAGACTTAGGGAGGATTTGTTCCTGTAAAGTGCCCCTAGTTTGGCATACTGTAGGTCTTGGTTGTCAGGATATCAATGTGCATCCCGAATGTTAAGTGGAAGTCAAACCATAAGCCCAGGTATTTAAAACTAGTGACAGGGGTTAGGGTGGTGTTAGCATTGGTTCTAATCAGGAGCTCAGTCACTGGAAGCTTTACAAATTTAGTCTTGGTCTCGAATACCATTGTTACAGTCTTGTCAGTGTTTAAAAACAGTTTGTTTTGGGAAATCCAGTTTTCGAGTCTCAAAAAGTCAGACTGAAGTATGTGTTGAAGGTTAGAGAGGCTATGGCTGTGTGCATATAGGATTGTGTCGTCTGCATACATGTGTATTGAGGCTTCCTTACAAGCTGTGGGAAGATCATTAATGAACACTGAGAAGAGTAGGGGCCCCAGAACAGAGCCTTGCGGGACACCACAGGTGATATCCAGGGGGTTGGAGTTAGAGCCTGAGATGGACACATGTTGGGATCTTCCTGATAGGTAGGACTGAAACCAGTTTAAAGCAAGCTTCCCTATTCCAGAGCTCTGGAGTTTGTTGAGCAGGATAGCATGATCAACTGTGTCAAAAGCCTTTGCAAAATCTAGGAATACTGCACCAGTGAGTTGTCCCCGTTCCATTCCACACTGGATTTCATTGCAAACTTTTAGCAGGGTAGTTACGGTGGAGTGTTTGGGACAAAAGCCAGATTGGAATTGGCTAGGGAAATTTGTCTTGGTATAGAAATCGCATAATTGCGAGTGGACACATTTTTCCATGACTTTGGATAGAATTGGGAGAAGTGAGATTGGCCTGTAGTTTGAGACAGTGTTTTTGTCCCCACTTTTGAAGATTGGGACAACTCTGGCAGTTTTCCAGGTCTTAGGGATATGGCCTGCAGACAGGATAGAGTTGACTATGGATGCAATTGGTTTGGCAATGGCTGGGGCACCAAGTCGTAGGACCCTAGATTGCAGTAAGTCGGGTCCACACTGGCTGCTTAGTTTTAGTTTGAGGAGCGCTTGTATAATCTCCTCTTCAGATACTGGGCTAAATTGAAAATTGTGGGCAGTGTTGGGAGGGGGTGGGACTGTAGGGATACTCCCAGGATGAGATTCATGTTTGGGGTTCGTGCTGCGTTTCACTAATAAGTTAGTGGCACACCCCACAAAGTAATCATTGAATGCATTTGCAATGTCAGTGGGGTCTGTCAGAGTAATATCCCCCTTAGTGATATTACTTGGTTGTTGATGGTTAGGAGGCTGGAATATATTGTTGATAACCTTCCAGAAGTTAGCTGGGTTTGTTGTATTTTGGTGGAGATTGTCAGAGTAATATTGTGCTTTTGCATGCCTTGTTTGCCTTGTGCACATGTTCCGCATGCATCTGTAGTGATTGAGATCCTTGGTAGTGCCAGTTACTTTGTAGCTTTTCCACAAGGTATCCCTGAGCTGGTAGAGTGCAATAAGGTCAGTTGTAACCCATGGAAGGTGGCCCCCCTGTACCCTTATTTTGCGTAGTGGAGCATGGGTATCGCAGAGTTTTAAGAACTCTGATTGGAAATAGTCAAGCGCAGAATCAGGGTCGGGAATTAAATCGATTCTGTGCCATGGGCAGTTGGTAAGGTCATCCAGAAACTGTTGTGGGTTAAAGTTTTTAAATGTTCTAGTGAGGAGAACTTTAGGGCTTGATTGGGGCGTTTTAATTTTCCTTACACAGTACACTATTGCATGGTCACTGAAAATGTCAGGAAGGATGCCAGAGGATTGGATTCTGCTGGGGTTTGAGGAGAGAATCCAGTCTAGCAAGGAATTGTTATGCGATTTCAGGTTTATCCGTGTGGGTTGGGAAATGAGTTGCGATAGGTTAAGTGACTTGAGTTGTATCTGGATTTTGTGGTTTTTAGGGTCAAGCCAATTGAAGTTGAAATCTCCAAGAACTAGCAGCTCACTCTTCTCATTCAGAGAGGAAATGGAGCCAAGAAATTGGGTGATATCAGTCAGGGATTGTAGAGGGGCTTTAGGGGGGCGGTAGATGCCAGTAAGCAAGATGGACTTAGAAAAGGGGAGGCAGATTTTGCCAACTAGAATTTCAAAAGAGGGTGGGCTTGGTGGGCAATTTAACAGTGTAAATTGTAATGTGTCTGCAATATAAAATAACACCCCTCCTCCTCTCTTTGACCTATCTCTACTAAAAATGGAGTATCCCTGAATGGCGATATTTGCATCAGGGGTTTTAAGGGATAGCCATGTTTCTGTAAGAATGATGGCTTTGGGTTTATGCATAAGGCACCATGCCCTTAGTTCATCCAGTTTGGGCAGCAGGCTCCGGATATTTATATGGGCGACAGATAGCCCTTTTTGGAATTTAAAGGTGGGATTCTCAGGTGCATGGGACAGAGCTGAAATGGGAGGACCTGGGTTAGGTTCAATATCACCTGCTAAAGAGAGTAACAGTACAAGTAGGAATTTGGTTAGTTGTTTGTAGGTTGTAAATTTGTGGTGTATGCTATAAGAGTGAGCAGTGGTTGGTGTGATGCTTTTTAGAGTTCTCCACCAACATTCAGTAGATAGTGAAAGGCTTTTGAGTAGTCCAGGGTGTATGGTGATGTTGGGTGTGGGCCAGGATGGAGGAGTTTCTAGTGTATAGAGGGAGTAACATCTCCATGAGGCCAGGAGAAAGAAAAAAGTTAAAATACATAGCAGGTTCATGATGCCAGAGGTAGGCAGTGCTGCAAGGAGCTGTTGTGAACAAAGTGAGTGTGTGCAGACTAAACAGCATGGGTGTGCCTGTTCCTTGTCAAATGTTTTGGTGCATTGCAATGCTAGAGTCAGTTCAGGGTTTCAGTGTATTGTGCACTCAGTTTTGGGAGAGGCTGCAGTGAAATAAGTTGTAAAGGGGTGGGGGGTTAAAATATGCAGGTTAGCGAGCATGGGATCATAGTGTGATCTGAGTAGCTTACCGTTTGTTGTCGTGAGTAAAAGAGTTTGCAGAAAGATGCAGTCCCCAGTCACCTCTAGTCAAACTATAGTCTAACTATATTTATCACTTAAAATGATCACTTTAAATGGCTCACTATATCATGGCAAAGCAGTTCTTGCAAATGCAGGAAGGGTCTTAGTTATATACAGCTAATGCAGTCACATGACTCTCCCCCTCCCCAATAAATCAGCTTGTTCCAGTTGGTCAATTAGCAGCAGAGTTAAGAGGGAAAAAAAAACAAAAACACCTTTTGCTATTTAAACATACTAACTTCTATCAATGCTAGAGGCCAGACTCAATCTTTTACACAGGTCTTGCACATCAGGAACATACCTCTTGCTGAGTCAGAAAATGCAATTATTCCCACAATAAAGAGAGCAAACTGGAATTCCATCTTACAACAGGATACGCTGTTAATTGTCTTTTGTTCCAAACCTCCCAACTTGTTCCTTGGGCTTCAGCGCCTCTCTTATTAAACCCCAGCACGCTGGCTGTATAAATCCAATAGCCCCATGTGAACCCTTTGTGAAATTCTGAGGAACCCCAGCCCTCTCTAATAGCACGTCTGAGATCAGATGCATTGTAAGGAAACCCAACCTTCTCTAAAAGTGTGTCTGAGATCAGATGCATTGTAAATTCTTCTGTATTTAGTATAATTGTAAAATGACATAAAAACTACAGGAAACCCTTTAAGCCTGCCCAGGCAACCCAACAGTTCATAGAAACCCTGGTTTAAAAACACTGATGTAAACACAGAATCAATTGTAGCCCTGGACGGTTTGGCAGGATGTCATTCCAGTGCTAGGGGAATGAGTATATTTACTGCACTTTGGGTGCTTCAATAGCAAAACTGACCTAAACAGCTGACTGACAAGCAACCATAATGAGCTGTCACTATGGTAAACTAGCTCCATGAAAATATCCATTGTACTACCATTTAACTGCCTTTTTACTAGTTAAATTACACAGCTTGACAAGCAACCACTGTTAGCTGTCACTATGGTAAACTAGCGCCATGGAAATACTCATGGCGCTATAATCCAACTGCCTTTTCACTAATCAGTTACACTATTTGTCAGAACTGGGCAGTTTTTCAAAAGATACAACCACTCAGGATTAATTCCCTGAGAGTGATATTAGGGCATTGTTTGACTCCAATGAAATGATACATATGGTGACATTATAACACTGTTGCAATAATTTGAATAATGGCGAAAACAGCGACTGTATCACCATACATTTGGGACACTAACAACTCTGAATAACTCAGATGGTGTTTCCTCTTTCTCTAAATAATTGGGGTGTCTACGAATGTAGTGTATACTACTAAAAGGGAGCAAAAGAACAGCAATATACACAGCTTGTTTTCAATCCACAAAGTTATCTATACATATATATCTGTTTATACTTAGACTCCATGGTATAATAGGAGCCTAATGATAAAACTGATTTAAATCTGCCATTCAGCACAGGGCAATCAGTTTACAAGTCAACACTTCACTGGATCTCTCTAATAGCCAGTCTCATCATGTGGGATGTAACTTATAGATAAGACCCAAGATAAGACATAGATGTGAGTATCGATCTGATTATACTATAGAGAGACCAAATGTCATACTTAATACATCCACCAGATTAAATGGAGAAACTAGCAAGCCCATAGCTATCTCCTAGTTAACTTCTAAACATTAAAGCCAGCTAAATTATAGGAGTACTGGTGTCATAAGGAATTGTTTTCAAGTTATTGGTCTAATTATCCCCCCTTAGACTTTAAGTTATTTTAATGGTTCTAGTGACGTTCTATGTATGTGCCTTTATTTTACTTTTAGATATTATTAAAAGATTACGTTTTACTAGATCATTTATAGTCTGGAGGCATCTATAAGAGTGTGGCACAAGGTATCTTCTAGCCCTGTGCTTGATATTTACATTGCACAGATCATAGCCAGTACTTCCTGATTCACGTTAAATAGTACGTTACACTCCTATATTTGTGAAGCAGGATTACTCCTTCTCTTTAATTTACATACAAACAAAGTCACATTCAAGAGGGAAATTATGCCAGTACAATTTTGGATTGAAAGCTACATTTATAACAAATGATGAGCACGATGTCTAAGTAATGGAATGTATAAAGTAAATGCTTACCACCCGTAATAAACATTCCTGGAGCGCTGGGTACCCACGCTAAGCACTGAACAGATGCGGCTGCGCTTGGGAAGCTGAAGGTTGTGATACATGACAGGGACTCTGAGTCTACTAGTCGGATCCCGTTGTGCAAATTAGCAACAAGAAGGTAATCTGTAGAAAGCGGGTCCCATTCCAAAGCTGTCACTGGGTCCTCCTCATCTGTTCCCTCTAGGGACTCGGGTCTCAAAACATGTTTTTGACTCTTGCAACCTTAACAACATAATTTGTGTCAATGATGCATGCATTTCTTTATAACCATTGGATAAATAAAATAGTATAAAAATATATTGAACACTAGAATAGAATATAGTTGCTAACAAATGTCAGATTGCATCAATTAATCTTCGTAAAAGGAATAAAGACATCAGTAATTCCAAAAATGTACTGCTGGAGAGGCCAGAAATGGTGTGATGTGCAGCAAAGCCTTTCTGGCCTCTTTAGAAGTGAAGAAAATAAAATGATGAGAACGTTTTTGTCGGCCATGCTTTACGGTACCATAGGGGCAAGACAAATGGATCATAAAGTAATATTAATTAGAGGATTATGAACGTTTTTCTTCTCGCAGTAAGATACATTAGAGTACCCAGCTGTGCCTTTTCTTATGATTTCCCTAACTATTGAATCGTCAGAAACGGTCACTTGTATGAAGTCATACAAGTTCATACAACAATTACCTTTCTGAGTTACTCGTCAAGTAACCACACCATTGCATTACTATTTGTGCTTCACATCCTGAAACCATGCAGCCATGATTTTAAAATTGTGTTGTTGCCTCAAATGTACTTTTTTTCTTTACCTGGTTGGAAAATGGAAAGGCTCCCGTCCGTGTGCCCAAATACTACCTTTCCTTTTTTCCTTGAATGCCACCGAAATAGACAGATGTCTGTGAGAAAACTGTGTGCCTCCTTGTGAACAGCCACCCCACTGTCTGGTCCAGAAATAGTCCAAATGTAAAGAGGGCCTCTGTGTGACACAAATGCAACAGCATCGCCTGAGTTCCAGCACCAACTAAGAGAGGCAGGCATTCCTGGAAGAAAGAAATGAAGGGCGGAAGAACAAAAGAATAACACTGAACAATCAAAGTCAAATTATGGAATATATATATATATATTTATATATATACTGTACTGTATAAATTTGCTGAACACAGTGTACTGTATATATATATATATATATATATATATATATATATATATAAAAATATAAAAATATATATATATATATATATATATATGTGTGTGTATATACTGTATACAGTACACTGTGTTCAGCAAACAAGGGACATCTTTGGTTTTTCCTCAAATGTTATATCTTTCTCAAACCCTATGAAAATGTGCACAATTGTAGGTCTGTTATGTAGATTAACACTATATAAGAAGCACAATGTAGACAATCAACTGATCTTAACTATATTGATGTCACTGTATTATGTCAACAAGAACCAGATACACTGTGGTAGGTTCATGTTCATTAAACGAGAACTTTGAGTTTTCCCTTTGTAGAGTAGCTTGTAAATGTGTTAAACTGTTGTAATCTAATCTGAAACACTAAGAGGCCGATGAAAGGTCCATATGGACCTGAAATGTTGTTGTCTTTCCACTGTTTTTGGCTGTCACATTAAATGGATAATTGCATTATGAACTTGTGAGTAGAGCTTTACGTTGTACTGTATCTCTATTTTAGAGGAGACCTGTACTTTGAAGAAATTGTTTGTCTATGTTGTGTTGGCTCACAAGCAGGATTCTCCTCGCCTGAAGCTGTTTCCCCGCACTTTGGAACAGTATGTTAACAGTAAAGCAACCAAGGCATTCACTTTTAATGTAAAAATACCTATTTTTCTGTGTTTCCTGTGTGATTACATGGTATCTGCATTAATGGGCCAATAAAACAATGGAAAACGATATGTTTATAATTGAAGTGACTGGTGAAAGTGTACAGATGTACCAGAAATTTCACCACATCTCCAGAGTATCTTTCCTGCTAGCAGACAGAAGTTGACAAAAAAGACACGATCCGTTTCCTTAAAGATTTTTTTAAAATGATGATAATTAAAATCTGGTACAATTCACAATAATAAAAGATATTGTGATGAGTCGAAATAAAGCATTATACTGTCAGCAAATATGATGGGATGCCTGGGTTGCATATCTAGATATTTGTTTCCCTACCAAATTAGTTCCCAGGGCATTAAAATCATATGAATGCAATGATGAGTGTAGCATTATTCTAGGGGTTACAGGGAGAGAGTTCTAGGGTATTTCATACTCTCAGATTCATTTAGCTTTAAAATACTTCTCTCTCCGAGCTTTGTCACAAAAGATTGAGGAGTGGGAGATAAGAAACACTCACAAAAGGTTGGTGTGTAAACAGTGAATTTGAGTATCAAAAGCAGAATTCATCTGAGAGGGGTATCATATTACATCATTAACAAGTATCTACAACTTCAAGATACCTTTGAAGGGATCTAATATTGTTTGTTGGTAACAATATAGGTTTTCTGTTTTATTAGTTTACTTTATGAAACTGTCTGACTGACTGAAGAGACTGCTAATCTCTCCTAAGTACAATATAGAACATACCAGGTGTTCTCAGCACTCCAAATGAAGACTAGAAAGCTAATAAAGTATGTGTGCAGCACATTGGATTCTCCTGACCTGGACACAGCTGCACGCTTTGGGGAGAGCTGCTGGGGACTTGTGAGTACATATACCTGGGGCCAACCCAATGAGGATGGGGGAAGTGTCTCTGTATGCTAAACCCAACCTTCAGGGTGTTCTAGAGCCCCTTTATAGGTTTAGTACTTTGATTGCCATTATTACATTATTTACCCAGTATGCTCTTTCCCTTTTAATGAATGGACACATTTTGAATATGATCAGGTACTTGAGTACCATCCCCCATTCACATGTAGAAAGCTAATAAAGTACTACTCTCACTGCCTCAGCCATTGTAGATAGATATGTATGGTGTTGTGACTGTTAACTCCATAGACATGACAGTATTAATGTTTTCAATATATGGAACAGAGTAAAGCTGCATATTAATCCATCACTCTGTTTATGTTTTTCTTTGCCCAAGTGCCATAGTAACGTGAATGCAAAGGAAAGGAATGATTATCACCCTAAGAGCCAACAGGAAAGACACTGAGCTCTGCGCATGCCTGAGTAAGCAACACACATTGTGTGAAGCCTACTATTACAGGGAATGAAGTCGTTGACATCGCGAGCATACACTGAAGCAAGTGGTGTTAAGCTCCACCCACAGAATGACGTCACCATCGTCGCGTGCCAATCTGGAAGCAAGTGCTATGCAGTACCACCCACTATGACATCATTGACGACACGCGCATACCC
Source organism: Ascaphus truei (assembly GCF_040206685.1). NCBI lineage: Eukaryota > Metazoa > Chordata > Amphibia > Anura > Ascaphidae > Ascaphus > Ascaphus truei. The sequence goes on from NC_134483.1 coordinate 381,607,209, forward strand.
GGAGGTACCGACAGATCAACCGAGAGAACTCCATTTAAGAGGGCAGGCTGATCAAGCAGCATCACACCACCCCGTTGGCTGATGTAAACAGGACTACACATCATAAACTCTTTGATAACAGGTTTCCCATTGATCATATGCATTGAGCATTTTTTCAGGTTTACTTATCTGTATTGTGGCCTTTTGTGTAATAGGACCTGTTCACTGAGAATATTGCCAGCCTTATAGGACCATTTGCTGAGACACATTGCATATATCTGTTTAATTAATTGCATATCACACTACAGTGTGCTTTTGTTTTCTGGTCCACTTTCTGACAAGGGTGTGTCAGGTGGTTATTGCATTAGGATACACACATGCTAGATGACAGATTCCGCACCATGTATGACTGTTTGCATTTTTTGGTATTATAATTGTGTGTTCTTTTTCACTTGTTGATTTTAAGATTAGGAGATTTAGTTGTGACGGAGTTGGGAAGTACCGTAGTCCTACTTTGTGGAGGCTATGGGAATGGGCCTGTAGAAGGGGATCATAACCCCGAAATGTTGCCCCCTGCATTTTCCTGCACAAACGTCCTTCCATCAGGGGTTTCCCTACCCTACCCTCATTATGATAGTGATATCATAACCCCCCCTTCCTTCACCACCCCTCCTGTTTTCACCCAGTATTTTGCATTTGCATATTATTGTAGCGTGTCACTTTTTTCAATGAATACATAATAGTATTTCTAAGCTTTATTAGCTTTCTTGTCTTCATTTGGAGTGCTGGGAACACTGTGTGTGTGTGTGTGTATATAAATATATATAATTATAATGTTTTTATAACATTCCTGTTCTGTATATAAGCACTGTACCCTTTTCGTATATTAAATCTATCATTTAATAAGCACTGTGTTTAGTCTCTAATTGACCCTAGAACCTTTATGAAGAGGCTAATCGTATTTTCGGACACATTTTGCTACATTTGGTTTTTGTGTTAATTACATATGTTTTCTAGTAAACTAGATCAAGGACTTCTAAGGGTAAGACCTTAAATTATTCTTGATGTTGGCGTAATTGAGGTGTAGTGTGATGGTTTTTGGGGAGATATTGCTCATTGTTAGTGCCCTGGAGGGAGGTAAGTGAGTCAGCTGGATATCTGGATGTTTTAACCCCTTTCACATATACAAGTCATGCACACAGGTGTGGCGTTCATAACCAGGTAAATCACTCAATAGAAAACAATTTTGCAAGTACCTTTCGTACTATCCAGTCTGGCAATAACTTTCTGTTCAGCCACATTCCAAATGATAACTAAATTGTCTGCGCTGGCACTTGCAAACATGTCAGGATTGTGGGGACACCAAGAAATTGCTGTGATTGTCTTCTTATGCTCTGACATGATTGCACGGAGCTTAAATTCATTGTAACGGTGGTCTAGCTAGAAACAAAAGAAGGAATATATTTAAGTAAAACAAAACAATTGTCATGATTCACTGAGCTCTGATACAGGTGTTCGCACACTGAGCCTGCGTTAACTACCATTGACTTGAATGGTAAGTAATGGGGGATTCCATTTCCAGTTATAAGTGATCTGCAGGACTAATTAGTCTTTTAGTGTTAAAATGGACACGCCTCTATATTTTATATAGTGTAAAAGAACCAGTGAGAAATAAACTGGTAACTATTTTAAGGCTCTCTCTCTATAGGGCCCATGTATTATGGAGATTGTGGAGCAAAACTGGCACAAGGAGTGGAATTTTTTGTCCTGCATCTTTCCTTGGGTCAATGTATCAAGGTCTTCACTCTTATTTTTGCCCCATGTGCATCATCTTGCAATTTGAGGAGTGTCAATAGGAGGTGTTAGGGAGGAGCTACAAAATGCACAGATTATAATTGTGTATAAATTGTGCACCTCTGTGCCTAACTTTGTCTCTCTTCGACCTGTGCCAAAACATCTGCCAAACCTGAGGTGCCATGTTTTAAAAACCAGCGCCAGATGTAAGACACCAGTGAAATAAACTTATTACATATAACGAGTAGAGCAAAACAAGTTGTTATATACTGTATGTTGGCACATATGTATGTGATATTCTATACATACAGTTGTGTGGCAAAGATAGTACACCCTCTTTGTATTCCCTGGTTTTACATACAGTATCAGGACATAATAACAATCATCTGTTCCTTAGCCGGTCTTAAAATTAGGTAAATACAACCTCAGATGAACAACAACACAACATATTACACTTTGTCCTGATTTATTTAACAAAAATGAAGCCAAAATGGAGAAGCCATATGTGAAAAACTATGTATACCTTATGATTCAACAGCTTGTAGAACCACCTTTAGCAGCAATAACTTGAAGTAATCGTTTTCTTATGACTTTATCAGTCTCTCACATCGTTGTGGAGGAATTTTGGCCCACTCTTCTTTACAACGTTGCTTCAGTTCATTGAGGTTTGTAGGCATTTGTTTATGCACAGCTCTCTTAAGGTCCAGCCACAGCATTTCAATCAGGTTGAGGTCTGGACTTTGATGGGCCATTGCAACACCTTGATTCTTTTCTTTTTCAGCCATTCTGTTGTAGATTTGCTGGTGTGCTTGGGATCATTATCCTGTTGCATGTACCAATTTCGGCCAAGCTTTAGCTGTCGAACAGAGGGCCTCACATTTGACTCTAGAATACTTTAGTATACAGAGGAGTTCATGGTCGACTCAATGACTGCAAGGTTTCCAGGTCCTGTGGCTGCAAAACAAGCCCAAATCATCACCGCTCCACCACTGTGCTTGACAGTTGGTATGAGGTGTTTGTGCTGATATTCTGTGTTTGGTTTTCTCCAAACGTGGTGCTGTGCATTATGGCCAAATATCTCCACTTTTTTCTCATTTGTCCAAAGGCCATTGTTCCAGAAGTCTTGTGGTTTGTTCAGATGCAACTTTGCAAACCTAAGCCATGCTGACATGTTCTTTTTTAGAGAGAAGAGGCTTTCTCCTGGCAACCCTTCCAAATAAACCATACTTGTTCAGTCCTTTTCTAATTGTACTGTCATGAACTTTAACATTTAACATGCTAAGTGAGGCCTAATTCATATTACATAATTCCATGGCAGCATCATCACGTGACCTCCTGGCGAAACACAACATGCAAAACGCGTAGAGGTCACGTGAGGCTGCTCAGTGGATCTTCAGAATTCAAAGTTGACGTCCGTGAGAGTGAGGGTGTTCCCGCAGTGTAAGTGAGTAGATTGGGTCCGGACCCGTGTATATCACTTGTTCAGTGATTTTATCATTGTACTGTCATGAACTTTAACATTTAACATGCTAACTGAGGCCTTTAGAGTCTGAGATGTAACTCTTGGGTTTTTTGCAATTTATCTGAGCATTGCACGGTCTGACCTTGGGGTGAATTTGCTGGGATGTCCACTCCTGGGAAGATTGGCAACTGTCTTGAATGTTTTTCACTTTTGAATAATCTTTCTCACAGTAGAAAGATGGACTTTAAATTGTTTGGAAATGGCCTTATAACCCTTCCCAGATTGATGGGCAGCAACAATTGCTTCTCTAAGATCATTGCTGATGTCTTTCCTCCTTGGCATTGTGTTAACACACACCTGAATGCTCCAGACCAGCAAACTGATAAAACTTCGGCTTTTATAGAGGTGGTCACACTTGCTGATGATCAATTAATCAAGGGCATTTGATTAGCAGCACCTGTCTGCTACTTAGCATCTTAATTCCTATGGAAGCAGTAAGGGTGTACTAAGTTTTTCACGCATAATTTCTCCATTTTGGCTTTATTTTTGTTAAATAAATCATGACACAGTGTAATATGTCATGTGTTCTTGTTCATCTGCGGTTGTATTTACCTAATTTTAGACCTGCTAAGGAACAGATGATTGTTATTATGTCCTGATATGTAAAACCATGGAATTCAAAGAGGGTGTACCTTCTTTTTCACACAACTGTATATAATTAAACTATATACAAAGTAGTAAACATTAATCATAATCAAAATTATCACAATTTTTACTTCATGTAAAGTTTAATCTAGGAATAAAAGTATGTTAATAGTCAAGTGAGTCTTGATATGCACAGAGGTTAAGCGTTACTATAAAATCAATGGTCAAAATAGATGCTCAACTCACCTGATAAACATAAATAGCAAGAGTGGCACAGTATGCAAATCTGTCTCCACTAGCAGCACACACATCTTTGTTCCAAGGTTGACATCCAGCAGCTAAAAGACCTACTTGCTTGACCTGTGACATCTTTGCCTATAATAATACAAATAAAATACATTAAATATGTTTCAATTAAAAAAGGAACATTTCTATAAATTTAGAATTGAGGATTTGCCTTAACTATACTGGTGCAGACGAGAACTGCCTGTAGATCTTGTATAAAACTTTACTTAGTTGTTTAGACAACATACAGATGCAAAACTCACTGTCCCGGCGCCGGAGTCGAAGAAGCAAAAGTGTGTGTCACCTGAGTCAATGTCTGCCGCGATCGTGCTGTAGGGGTGCATGCTTCCACATGGGACCCCTCAAAAGTGTTAACACCACAATATGTTATCACTCCCATGCTGTGACCGCTGCACATGCATGACCGCGGGTGGAAGAGGCGCCGGAGAAAATGAGGTTAGCTAAATCTGTGGTTTTAACCTTGTGAATAGGGGTTATCTTTATATGTAACACTGTGCAGTATCTGTTAAACATAAGAATTTTTATATGATCCTTGCAGAGAATGTGATTTTCTGTGTGTTCCATAAAAGCATTCTAACAGTAATGCCCCTTACTATTGTATATGTGAATAACAATAAACAGAAAAGTCTCAAAATTTGTCATTTAGAACATTTCTTTTTTTATATGTAGCGGTGTTTCCCCAACCCTCATGGAGATTTGACCTGCTACCTGGTGTGTAGTGCCTGGTACCTGCTGGCTTACGGGATACGAGTGGTCCGCTGATTGTATTGGGGACATCAGGACAGGCTTCTGGAGTATTAGCTGGTTCATTCTCACTCGGGTGTCAAAGCCTCTATCTCTTGCAGACTCCAGAGTGCAACGTTTGGGATTCTTTTTGGCCAGGACTTCTGTTCTGTTATATAATGGCAAGGACACCTCCACAGGAGAAAGACACCACAGCATCTCGCCGTCACTGACGGCGATTAGCAGGCAGTGATCCCGCTCCTGCGCCATCAATGATAGCGGCTCAGCCTCTCTCTGAGCAGTCACCTTACCCGGTGGTTCTTGTTTGCTTCTGATTCGGAGACCGGAGCACACGGGCACCCTGAAGCATCCGCTAGGGCGTACGGCCCACTGGAGCATCCTTGTCCATGTCTTTAGTTTTGGCCACATGTATTTGCGTGTTGGCCGCTGAGTATGGTGTCATTGGTGCTGCTGGCAGCATCACCGCAGGCTGCATAATAGTAAGCTCCACAAGGCGGTCAGATCACTATGTCCAGAGAGATAATATCAGACACATACTGCACATGTCCAGTATTACCAGTAACATTTTACTGGACAAAGTGTCCAAATACAGGACATTGTGGTTCAATACCTGCCTGTCAGTTATCATGACCCCATGGCATTGCCACAGCTTGTGATTCCAGCTACTGCCGGAACTCCAGACCAGCAGATGTTTTACTGATAATGAGGAACACTCCCCAAACCTAAAGGGAGTGAACCACAGTATACCAACTAATTTAACTTACCAAATAAATGTGCCCCAGGCTGGCAAGAAAACTCTGCTAAGCTGTGACAAATTACATGCACTTCAACACAACTACTGTACATGAATAATAATTTTCTACTTACAATTTTCCTTGTTTTAACATATATATATATATATATATATATATATATATATATATATATATATATATATGCAAATATAACTGTATGCTCATCTGCATGTCTTAGGCAGGTCTGCAACCCCGCCTTTCCCCATTATCACCCAGCATACAGCACTTCCACTGCAGCAAGGGATTCTGGGAAATGACATGCAAATGAGCACACAGTGTCACTTTTTGCCTCAATAACCATTTTTAACATGGTTCCCTATAGGCTTAAGCTTGCTGCATGGTCACAGCTTTGAGCACAGCCAGGGTTAAGGTGCATACCCAGAAAACCACCCACAGACAGCTGTTTCGACCTTGATGGGTCTCATCAGTGTGGGGTTGATTTTACTGGGAATGCAAGAGAGGCTATGGGATAGGCTAAACCAGGGGGGCGCAAACTTTTTTCCCTGCGCCCCCCTGCCGGCTGTCCCCTCACTCCCGCGCCCCCCCCAACCCCAACTTACCCGCGCTCCGGCAACGTGACGTCACATGACCTCGCAGCGTCATTTTGACGCCGCGTTGCCATGGCGACGCAGGGAGGAAGCCGCCGGAGCCACGGTAAGTTAGGTTTACAGAGGCCCTGCAGCTCCCCCGGCACTTAATTTAAGTGCCTTCGGGAAGCGCGCGGGGCCTCTGTAAACCCCGCGCCCCCCGTCGGCAGTGTCGCGCCCCCCCTGGGGGTCGCGCCCCACAGTTTGCGCACCACTGGGCTAAACCATAATACTGAGTTAAGTTATGGTGAGTAAAAAAAGTGACAAAAACCCTCCACAGGAAAGCAAATATGCAAATATAACTGTATGCTCATCTGCATGTCTTAGGCAGGTCTGCAACCCCGCCTTTCCCCATTATCACCCAGCATACAGCACTTCCACTGCAGCAAGGGATTCTGGGAAATGACATGCAAATGAGCACACAGTGTCACTTTTTGCCTCAATAACCATTTTTAACATGGTTCCCTATAGGCTTAAGCTTGCTGCATGGTCACAGCTTTGAGCACAGCCAGGGTTAAGGTGCATACCCAGAAAACCACCCACAGACAGCTATTTCGACCTTGATGGGTCTCATCAGTGTGGGGTTGATTTTACTGGGAATGCAAGAGAGGCTATGGGATAGGCTAAACCAGGGGGGCGCAAACTTTTTTCCCTGCGCCCCCCTGCCGGCTGTCCCCTCACTCCCGCGCCCCCCCCAACCCCAACTTACCCGCGCTCCGGCAACGTGACGTCACATGACCTCGCAGCGTCATTTTGATGCCGCGTTGCCATGGCGACGCAGGGAGGAAGCCGCCGGAGCCACGGTAAGTTAGGTTTACAGAGGCCCTGCAGCTCCCCCGGCACTTAATTTAAGTGCCTTCGGGAAGCGCGCGGGGCCTCTGTAAACCCCGCGCCCCCCGTCGGCAGTGTCGCGCCCCCCCTGGGGGTCGCGCCCCACAGTTTGCGCACCGCTGGGCTAAACCATAATACTGAGTTAAGTTATGGTGAGTAAAAAAAGTGACAAAAACCCTCCACAGGAAAGCAAATATGCAAATATAACTGTATGCTCATCTGCATGTCTTAGGCAGGTCTGCAACCCCGCCTTTCCCCATTATCACCCAGCATACAGCACTTCCACTGCAGCAAGGGATTCTGGGAAATGACATGCAAATGAGCACACAGTGTCACTTTTTGCCTCAATAACCATTTTTAACATGGTTCCCTATAGGCTTAAGCTTGCTGCATGGTCACAGCTTTGAGCACAGCCAAAAAAAGAGTTAATGCTGTACTCTAAAGACAATGGGCATGAGGCCATACCCATGTGACTATTCCATTATAAGATCTTGCCTGAGGACACTTCCACAATATACAGTCATGTGAAAAAGGAAGTACACCCTCTTTGAATTCCATGGTTTTACATATCAGGGCATAATAACAACCATCTGTTCCTTAGCAGGTCTAAAAATTAGGTAAATACAACCTCATATGAACAACAACACCTGACATATTACACCGTGTCATGATTTATTTAACAAAAATAAAGCCAAAATGGAGAAGCCATGTGTGAAAAACTAGGTCCACCCTTACTGCTTCCATAGGAATTAAGATGCTAAGTAGCAGACAGGTGCTGCTAATCAAATGCCCTTGATTAATTGATCATCAGCAAGTGTGACCACCTCTCTATATGCCGAAGTTTTATCAGTTTGCTGGTCTGGAGCATATGTAAAACCATGGAACTATAATAGGGTGCACTTTCTTTTTCACATGACTGTAACTTAACTCTTAGCTTGCCTTAGGAACTAGTGGAGGCGGGGAAGCAGTAGGGTTTTCTAATCATGCTGCACTAGCCTTAATTAGGGTTGCCAGGAGTCCAGTATTGAACCACAATGTCCTGTATTTGGACACTCTGTCCAGTAAAATGTTACTGGTAATACTGGACATGTACAGTATGTGTCTGATATTTTCTCTCTGGACATAGTGACCTGACCGTCTTGTGGGGCCGTGGGATTTCCCTGAGCAAGGAGAGAGCAGGGCTGTTGCTAGGAGGATGGGATGCACCTCCATCCTGGTTAGCTCAATTTACACAACAGAAGCCAATCAGGAGGAGGTGTCAGGAGCCTGAGGGTTGGGCTAATGAGAGGAGGAAACAGAATGGAGCAGAGTGCGTGTGTGTGTGTGTTTCGCACCTTTCACCATTGTGTTCAGTATTTTTGGAGAAGGCACCTGGCAACCTTAGCCTCAGTGCGTTGTTTAATTATTTAGGATACCCTACAGTTTATGCATTACATTTAACCAGCTGCAAAACAACAGGTACAGAAAATGTAATCTATTTTTTTCAAACACACAACTTTTCAATGGAATAACTTACTCGGGCTTCAGTAAATGGAACTCCACTGAATTTTATAAGACCCTCGATAATGGCAATCTATGGGCCTGCTTTCCACTGGAGCTCAAAATAAGTGAGACTTCTGTGTCCTGAATTTATAATGTGTGCAGTTATTTCCCAAGTGCATAATTCAAGGAAAATGAGCGGAATGAATTATTAATTAATTATTTGCTTACATTAAGCAGTAAAAGAAAAGGAAATGTGCACATTGCCCAAACAAGAACATGTAAACTAAAGCATGTCTTATGTATTAAAGCAAATATAGGATCACCGGCACACTTAAGAATATGTGGATTTGTGATTCTGCTGCTTGTGCTTTCTTGTATACTGTTTACATGTTGTGTCATTTATTAAAAAAAATTTTTTTTTTGGTCTTTGGGACTTTTGAAAGTCAGTCCGCAAAGAATAAATCAAAATAATAAGGAACTGGTTTCTTATAATGATCTACAGGGTAACTGCAAAATGACCACACTGGCAATCTAAATTACTGAGCGTACGACTATATAAGTGGCACACCAGCCTTGAATAAAGCAGTATCAGAACTTTATTTGCTTCTGACAAGCAGATAAAGAGCTAATACTACCATTCAAGACTAGTGTGTTGCTCTGCACACATTCGCTCTGGATATGTACTGTACAGATGCAGCTTCTACCAGTGCCGAGAACCCAATGAAGCATTCTTACAGTAAGGTGTGCATCCCCACCTCTATGCTCCATAAAATCAGCATGCGTTTTATTAATCAACATAGTGATGAGCTTGCAATTGCTTCAACTGCTGGTGGTCATTTCCTGTAAGGCTCTAGAAATCGAACGTGGAGATGCTGAGCACAATTTCCATTTGCCTTCTGGCCATTTGCCTGAGGACACTACTCTCTCTAGTCTGGTGAGGTAGTTGTCTGGCATGGTCATATATAGCTGTGTTTCTGCCTCAGTAAGTCACCTCAGATGCCTTTTTTTTTCAAACTCTTTAAATTGTCAGAGATATAATAACAGTATATCTACTGTACATATTGCATACATACAATAATAAGGATAGGGCGTTGGTAGACAAGTGAGGGTACAGAAAAAGTAAAAAAAAGTCAGGTTTCGGAGAGAGAAGTTTGTATAAGTTAGCTATTTTCAACAAATCTCTGGGTCAAAGGGTAACCCACATAACTTGGTCTCCAAGCAAGGGGCATATACGTACTGATTACTTTACTTCAATTATATTGAAGGGTTTAATCATATGGGTCTAAGTTTTTATATTCAGACCAAAAATTTAGGATTTAATCCAGGGATCCCAAACTCCCCTCTCAGGCTCTGTAAGTAGTGTAGATAAGAAAGAGCCATGTAAATGGGAAGAAGATTCAGAGCGGGACAGTAGAAGATGTAGCCCTAGAGCTTAAGTCCCTTATGAACTTTTGAAAAGTTACAGAAGTAAAAACAAAATGCTATTTATGTATTGTCTTAAAGTTCAATACATTTCTAAAAAGAAAAAAGTGCTAAAAAAAACATTCCAAAATGCTCATAACCAAATTGGATAACTTCTTTAGAAGTTTTAGGGTTAAAAGTTCAATCTAACTTTTGTCCAATTTTTGAAATGTTTCAATAGTAAGATGGAAAATATAAAGCAAACAACACACAGAACCCCAGCAAGCTCTTTTTGGGAACCCCTGAGCCCCCTCAAAAAATATATGTATATAAGTGTCAAAAAGGAGTGCTATTGAGCGTGGCATATGTATACAACAAGCGGCAGAGAAGCCCAATGCTAACTTCCTGCTCCGGAGGCTCAGTGTGTATGCGTATCAGTGTATATCTATGACACAATGATACACACACGCATACTCTTTCTCACACACACAGACTCTCAAACAGAGAAACTTTAACACTCACATTATTGGTGAGAGATCAGGGGGTGAGAGGATGAGGAGGGGGGAGGAGTGTGTGTGCGGGCAGAGTATAGGAGGGCTACGACTTGCTCCGCCCCAGCCCTCATCTGCTTTTGCCTCTTGCTCTCTGATCCCCACCCCACACTCCCTTCACTGAGCAGCGTGGCGGTGTCTTGACCTGTCAATTACAGCCACTGTCAGTCCCCATGTGTCAGATCCAGCTTTGATGTCGCTGGGGAGTACTCTTGCCAGGCAGCTGTAATTGACAGGTCAGTCATCACTGCACAAAGCACAGGCTCCAGGTGGGAGAGTTTAGGCACAGCGACCTAGGATTTTTTCATCCCTGTATATAACACAGATCCTAAAGCAACAGTCCCCACTGTGTGGATTCTCTTGTGTTTTGATTTTTAAATTACTGCTGAATCACGATCTCGCAGCTCAAGCTTATTCTATGGAACATGGAGAAATCAAAATGGAAGCTGGCTGCATCATTGCCAGTGAGCCCATCACTAACGTCGCTATAATATGCAGCATTTTGCTCACTGATGGGCTGAGACCATGATTTTTCTGTCCATGCTCTTGTAATCAATGGGGTCTCATGTGAGAATTCATTGGTACTTTTACTCCCTGGGACTCCCCTCATTCAGGTGAAACAGGGCCGAGTACTCATTTAAAGCAGGAAATCCACTCCATCATCACTTCTTTTAACTGTTTTTGATCTGGATGTTACATCGGAAATAAACTGCACAACCTACCCAACTGCAGGGAAAATACTTGTCTTGGAGAACATCATGGCAAGTTCATTCTAGTTGTGTACAGGACGCCACATAATCTGTAGATGACATCATGGCTTCCTTTTGGTTTTCTATGTGGTTATATTGATTTTTCTTTACAAAAAGGGGATCCCTGGAGCTGTGAGTCCCACAATTTAATTATGGGGAGTACCCCAGATTGAATACAGTACAGATTGCTGCTTTAAATAATGAATGTCACTATTTGCTGGTAGTGCCACAATGTATATATCTACATACATAGAATTTTTTTTTAATTACTAAGCAGGTGGCAGTGATGTTTAAAATGTTGCATGTCTAAAAAGAAGACCAAAAATCATTAGTTATATTCCTTAATACTGTAGCTCAAAAATATGCTAGAATTGTGCATGTCTGAGAAATTGTGCTAACACCCTTGGAGGCACTTCCAGAGTGTACAAGTTCCTTCCACTGCTGCTTCTAGGGTTGCCAGATTGCTTCTCCAAAAATACTGGAGACAATGGTGAAAGGTGCAAAATACTCGAGACACACACACACATCCCTCTCCATTCCATGCTGTTTCCTCCTCTCCTTGGCCCCATCACCATGCTCCTGACAAATCCTGATAGGCTGCATTACACATCAGCAGCCAATCAACATGTAGTAAGCTGTGCAGCCCCCTAGCAACAGCCCTGCTCTCTCCCTGCTCTGGGAAATCTCACTGCTTCCCAAGCCGGTCAGGTCACTATGTCCAGAGAGGTAATACTGGACACATACAGGTCATGCCCAGTATTAACTCTATTTTTTTACTGGACAGAGTGTCCAAATACAGGACTGTCTGGTTCAATACCAGACACCTGGCAACCCTAGCTGCTTACCCTTTTTGACCATGGACCTGGCAGAAATGAGAAGAAGGGGGGAGGAAATAGCAGAAGAAACAACACAGCTAGCAGCAGAACAGAAATGCCTTGCAAACTCGTCTACCAAACACCTCTCACCAATCCCTCACTCTCCCCTCCATCTGTGCCTTGGATTGACCACCAAAATCAAATCTGGGCCCTTCATAACTCAGTTCTTGCAGTCCCTTCACCAAAAGGAGGCCCTCCCTTTCCAAACTCCAACCTCCAGCTGTCCAGTCCCTGATCTACTTTTTTGTCTATCTTGTGCAACATTTAATTGTAATTGAGAAGCCATTATTAAAAATTGAAAGAAAAAAAGGATTAGGGGAAAGTAACAAAAGAAAACACTTTTCAGTGACGGAAATGTAGCACCAGACACAAGCTCAAAAGACTCAAAGCTACAAGGTTGTACAAGGGTTTAATGTGTTTCTTCATCATAATTATTTGGCTTTTAACTTGTAAATTAACTGACTAAAAGATCACTGTAAATCCACAGCTCTAGGGAGCTCTGTACTGTGAAATACAGTGTATGGCTGTGTGCACTGTGTGCCCTATTCTACAATTGGGAGCAGATTATTTCTGAAACTGCATACTGTACTGTAGCTACCTTGATTGTCCCAAAAATGCTTGGGAAAGAAATTCCTCCTTTTAAACATACTGAACATCTTGTATTAATCAATACATTGCCCGGGTCAACCATTCACTTTTGCCTGGTGCAGTACATAGCTAAAATCTATTATTTCTTACATGTTGCAGGCAGTGATGAAAATAGAGCATAGCTTGTGTTCCTGTACGTCAGTGAGCATTTGAAGTAGTAATCCTGCTGCCTGTAGGTACTCCGATAAATGCCAATTGCTCTGAAGAGATGCGTACTTTAACACACAGTAGTTGACTTAAATAAACACTGCAATACTGTTTTATAAAAACTGAAACAAAAGTACTTTAAGCACACATACTGTAAACACACATAAAAAGTTGGTTGTGCGTAGATATTTTTGTTCTTGGATACATCTAATGGAAGGTCCATTCTCTGGTTTGTGATGGTATATATAACGCCACTGCAAAGCGTGAGATCACTAAACAATATCTCTGAAATCCAACTGTGCTCTAATGGACAATGTGTAGAACATTGCATCAACTTTTTCAGACTTTCCTACATAACTAAAATATGCAGGTCCAAGCTACAGAAGTAGTGAGGATTAAGGATCTGCATGTTTAAAATGTTCTCCAGTAAAACAATTTGAACCCTACTAGACACGGGCGGTTGCTTTCCTTCTCAACATCACATTAAACATATCCTGCTGATTCCTCTTAGACATTACAGTTTTTAGTTGAACCTCCATGCTCATAGGAAAAGGCAGAAAGCAGCATTCATCAGATCACATTGAACAAAATGGCAGCAAAGGGGTTGACAAAAATCCTTTATAATACATAAATAATGGAACATTGCACCTTTCAGCAACGTGATTCTTTTCATCACCCTTTCCCTATAACTCAATGGCCCTTTTGTCACTAGCCGTTTTATGTTGATCACTACTGCATACCTTGCAGGGATAAACAGAACTGTGATAAAATACTGCATCTGGAATACTCGGTTAGTAGTAAAATGTTCCAGATGCAACAGCAGCTAATATAAAGAATATCTCAGTTTCCACGGAGATAGGAGAAATCGGAACAGTATTTTCCTTTGTAGTCAGCTCGATCAGTGGTAAACGGAGCCTTCCCTAGTTACTATTTATAGAACACAATTTTAAAACAAAGTCTATAATGACAAAGCACCAGTATATGAAAGAGAGTGACAAAAACGTGCAGTATGTAAGATACGATGTATTACTAAACACGTACTGTATGTATATATATAATATAATGTATATATGTGGTATCCCTACCTTCACGTAGGTATCATATTTTGTGAACCACTTAAGGATTTCCATGTCCATTCCAGATTTTTGCTGCTCCAAAAAGACTGCAGTATCCCGATTTCTCTATAGCAAAAACCCAGTTCACTAGAGAGATGAAGGGACCCTGCCTGTTCACAGAATAATGCAGACTTCCTAAAGGATGCAGGAGAAAAGCCTGAGCTTTGTGTCACACAGCACACACACACAGCACTGTCAGTAGCCTGGCAACTGCAGTGTTTAGGTGTTGTTTTGATATTTTTTACCTAAACCTACTCCTGTTATATTTTTTTAAGCTTTCTTTTTCTAACTTTCAACAAGTACAGAATAACCGTCAGAGAAAAACGACCATGATTAACATGGTGCATTTACATGCACGCTTATAAGTGTAACCCTGCTCCCCCCCCTTCCCAATCTCATATAGGGTCTATCTTGGGGAAACTTACACTGGTTACTTATGCAAACCTGCTGGTAACAGGGGGCCCTGGGTCTTCCGCATGGTGTTATAGGGGAATGACAGGACAGGCTTCTGGGGTCTTGCCCGAATCGTACTCACAGGTGCAGCGCCTCCATCTCTTGCAGCCCCCAGATGTATGGGGAGAAGTCTCTGCAGGAGAATCTCTTTATCTTCTTCCCAATAGACTTCACTCTCAGGCCAGAAGTATAGTAAAACACAGATCTCTTTATTCTCTCCGTATCCAGCACAGTAGTCAAGTTCTTAGCTTGTAGGGCTTCCACCCTCAGCATGTCCCTGGACCTCACTCCCAGCCAAAGGGTACCAGGAGCATTCCCAGCTTTTCCCTTACTCTCTGGTATAGTAATGGGAACAGTCTCCCACCGCTCCCCTAAGGGAGGGCACACAGTGTACAGAGCCCTGCACACTGCACTTGGGTAGACCACCCTCTCTCAAGGTAGAGGCAACTGCCTAAATACAGAAAGTGCAGTGCCTTAAATACAGATCTTGTAGGAACCACCCCTGTGCCTCTGATTGGACACAAGGCCCGATCACACTACCTTCTCTGACTCAATGCACTGCTATGAGTGCGGAAAACCCATGATTACTCCTGGCAACCTACCCTTACTAGGCATTACTGCCAGGAGGAGGACAGACCTATAGCCCAAAACCAATCAGGGCTACATAAGGTAGAAGCCTTTTGGGCTTTCTACCACATTTTAGATTTCTGATAATTATTCATTGGTATTCTCTTAACAAGTATTTTTTTTTTTTTTACATTTACATGGTATTAAGAAATAGGATACATTTTGTTGCATGCTGTTTAGGTACAAACTTGTGTAGCCAGGACTGGCTCTTGGCTACCAGTCTGCCCATACTGGCAGGAAGCCCTGGTAAGAGCAGGCCTGCCAGTACTTATCATGGGGTTTTCCCCACTCCCTGCAGTACCCTTGAGTGACAGGGGGAGCAGGGGGAACTATGCCCGAGTATACCCAATCGTGGGTCAGACCCAGTGCCCTCCTCCTGGCTGTACTTAAGGTGGATTGCCGCCCAAATTCAGTAGTGCCCCTCCCCACTTGAGAGAGGCAGGTCACACAGCAGAGTGTTTGGGCATTGGGCCTTCTCTGTTCCTCTTCCCCACAGGGAGAGCGAATGTGGACCTTTCCTCTGCTAAAGGGGCAAGGAAGAGCAAGGACAGCTGCAGGGCCCTTGACCTGTAGTGGATGTCCAGGAACCATCCTACAGCTGGATAGACCACCAGAGACTGCATAGGGCAGAGACCTGCTGTAACTGCATTGTACTGAACAGAATGAAGCCATTCCTGTTTCATATACCTCCTGCCTGGTGTGTGATCTTACTGGGGAAGGAGAGGGAGTATTTCTACCATAGAAGATCGCCTCCATACATCTGGAGCCTGCAGCAGATGGAGGCGCTGCACTGCTAGAGAACCATGTGGGGTATGTACCCCAGAAACCTGTCCTGTGTCCTCACAACCATCGGCGGATGGCTCAGCCCTCCTGCTAATCAACAGGAAGCATGCACCACACACACTGTAATGGCAGAATCTCCCATCGGGTGGGGGAAACACTGTTACACTTGTAGGATAATTTCATTACCTTTTCATATAAAAAGTCTGCCCCTGTGGTGTTTGCAAATTTGATTTTTAAAGCTAGACACCATAACTCAGTGCGTAAAAAAAAAAATAGTAACAATATACCTCCACCGTACAGCAAATAAAAATAACACTTATATGTGCATTCACATGTTTAGGGGTTAACACATTGTACAATTCAACTTTACTTGTACAGTAAGCTCACAATCCAAGCAGTTACAAAGCTTGTCTCTTTTCCTGACACCACAGACACTATTGCAAAGGATGAAAACGCATCATGTATAATTTTACTGCAAATGTAAAATCAGTAATTTAATTGATAAGGAAATATTCCCTGCAAATAATAACCTTTGCAACTTCAATCGATTAGCTGAAAATGTGAAGTGTATCCTATATAACTGGGATACAGTAAATGCTTGAAGATCTATTGTATCCTTAGGACATACTATATAAGCAAGCAGGATTTGTATGTTAAAATATACTTAATTGGCTACTGTACATGTAGTGCAGCACTTCAAGCATTTTGTGGCAATCTCTTCATAATAGAACATTTCTGGAAGCAGAAAATACAACTTCAATGCATTGTCTCCAAGGTAACGAATAATCAGAAATATTCTGCATGCATGCACGCTTTAGAGTACATTAAGTGGGTTCTATATTTAGCTCTAGCAGAAGCAATAAACATTGAAATGTTTGGGGTTATTTCATGTGAGGATGAAATGTGGTAGTTCTTTGAAAAATATATTATATTTTAAGCCCCATGGCCAGTAACATGCATTTAGCCATGTCTGGGCTACAATGATGACTAAGATCCCTTCTTCTGAAAATGTTCAGGTAAAAATCAGCCAGAAGAAGGGATATTTGCATTCCTGAAAGCTTTCACGCTTTTTAACCACTAGTTAGTTATTGAAGGTATCACTTCTACCTTTTTTCTATCTATTCTATTGGCTAACATTGTACCATCCCCTATAGGTAGATTAATATTAAGAGAAATAGAGGGCTATTGTTATTGATGCTCATCAGTGTAGAGAGGGTTAAAAAACATTTCTAAGGATTTGGGGCTCCACCAATCCATTGTTAGATAGTCCACAAATGGAGAAAGTTGAAGACTACAGTCACTCTACCCAGGAGAGGTCGTCCTATAAAAATCTCTCCAAGAACAAGCAAATCATTCAGGAAGTCCAAAAGAACTCCAGAGTAACATCCAAGAATCTACAGGCAACTCTGGCCTGGCTGATGTGAGTGTTCATGACTCAACTATCAAAAAAAGAATTAACAAGTATGGTGTTCATGGAAGGATAGCCAGGGGGAAACCACTGTTCTTAAAAAAGAACAATGCTGCCCATCTGAAGTTCACCAAAGAGCACATAAATGATCCAATGTTCTATGGACAGACAAGTCAAAAGTAGAATCTTTTGGCCTCTATGAAAAATGTTATGTTTGGTGAAAAGCAAACACTGCGTTCGAAAAGAAGACCCTCATCCCAACCGTCAATCATGGTGGTGGGAGTGTGATAGTTTGGGGCTGCTTTGCAGCCTCAGGACCTGAATGGCTTGCCATCATTGACACAACCATGAATTCTGCATTGTATAAGAAGAGTCTAGAAGTGAATGTCAGGTCATCTATCCGTCAGCTGAAACTGAAGCAAAAGTGGGTCATGCAGCCACACAATGATCCTAAACATATAAGCAGATCTACAAAAGAATGGCTGCATAATAAATTCTGCGTTTTAGAATGGCCTAGTCAAAGTCCTAGATCCCATCGAAATGTTGTGGTAGGACCTGAAGCGAGCTGTCCATGCAAGGAAGCCCTCAAAAGTCACTGAGTTGCAGCAGTTCTGTAAGGAAGAATGGGCCAAAATTCTGACACGCAGGAAACGCTTAAATTAAGACATTGCTGCTCAAGGGGTACTGAATCTAAAGGTTCACATACTTTTTCACACATGGATATTGAATGTTGAATCATTTGTATATAAATAAATATTGAACAAGTATCATGGTTTTTTGTAATTTGTTTGATCAGGTTATCTTGATCTATTATTAGAATGTAGATTAAGATCTAATAATATTTTAGGTTTGAAATATGTGAAATATGTGAAAATCCTAAGTGGTTCACAAACTTTTTCTTAAATAAAAGTAGTGAAACAATATTTGTACGAAATAGCACATTTGCATCTAATATAGATCGAAGTGAAGAATGATGATAAGTGTTGATTGACAAAAGTATTTTGTTCTTAAGTAATGCTTGTATAACAAATAGAACATTTGTAATTAGAATTGACAGCATATAAATGCCATTTAAAACACCTATGGGCTCTGTTAAGCTATTTATCGTAACGTTACCAACAATTATCGTAACAATACTCCTAACGCCTATCTACTAGGGAGGCTAACGTTACGATAAACTTGAGTTAACCAGTAAAATAGCGTATCGATAACATATGATGGACGTTAGGTTTACCAATATGTAAATCAAATGCTAATGAACCGTTAGCTTAAAAAAACAAGCTCGATTTAAAACTATTAGTAAACATATTTAAAAATTGTTTAAAAACATATATTTTTTAAAAACATTTTTTTTCAAATATTATATACAGTAGTTGCCAAATAACCATACTAAGGAACGTTCCTTAATTTATGTCTATATTTAATCCCATTGGCATGAGTGTTCTCATTTTATATATCCAAATATCCTGTTCAGTTATCCACTTTAGGAGTCTAGTGGTCCTTCCGAAATATTGGAGGATACAAAGGCACTCTATTTAATATACTACAAAGGTGCTTTTGCAATAGACATATTGTTTAATCCTTAATATTTCTGGTGTTGTATTTTACCTCATTTCACTCAAATTGTTGATTCCACATTTGCAAGCTTTACATTTTTCACACAAAGAGAAATCCGACGATTTACTAGACAGTCAATTCTTTCCTTCTTTATTACTTTTTTTTTTACTGATGATTTATCAGAATTTATGGGGTGCAGAAAAAAGCAGAACAATACAGGGAGCAACAACAGTTGTACCCATTAATAATCTTAATGTAAACTTACACATACTGATAACTAGCTGATAATCTTTTTTTATTTTCTTTTAAAAAGCTTGGGGATATCTTCTGTTTCAAATTCTCTGCCATGGTATAAATAATTTACAGTCTGAGGCAATAAATATTGTAAAATTTGATGTGGTACCCGAATATGCCTTACATCTATTGCCGGGCCAATTGCGGGCTACATTATTAGATGGTGGGAGAGCCCCTTAACTCCGGAAGAAGATGAAGCCTACCATAGTATCATAGACTACTTGCATGATTAGGTGTTTTGGGGTTGAGTTACATAGTTACATAGTAGATGAGGTTGAAAAATTACATCCATCCATCAAGTTCAACCTATGAAAATTTTAGACGACAGATATCCCTACTTACAGTATATTGATCCAGAGGAAGGCAAATAAAAACCCCAGTGAAATATCATCCAACGATATCTCATAAGGAAAAAATAAATTCCTTCCTGACTCCAATAATTGGCAATCAGATTACTCACTGGATCAACATCCTTCCCATGTATACTTATTTGGTACCCTGTATACATTTCCTTTTTATATACGTCCAACCTTTTTTTGAACATATCTATTGTATCTACCATCACAGTTTCCATGGTTAATGTATTCCACATTTTAACTTACTGTAAATAACCCTTTCCTTTTTTGCTGGTGAAATCTCCTTTCCACCAACCTTAAGTGATGACCCCTTGTCCTTTGTATTGCCCTTGGGACGAATAGTTCTTTTGAAAGCTCCTTGCACTGTCCCCGAATATATTTGTATATAGTTATTATATCCCCTCTAAAACGCCTCTTTTCTAATGTAAATAAATCTAATTTATCTAGCCTCTCCTCATAAGTCAGTTTATCCATCCCCTTTATTAATTTGGTGGCTCTTATCTGCACTCTCTAGCATAAAGTATTTTCTGAGGAGAGGTGTCCAAAATTGTACTCCATATTCAAGGTGTGGTCTTACTAATGCTTTATAAAGGGACGTAACTATGTTTATTTCCCTTCCAATGTACGTTTAATGCAAGTTAACATCTTGTTTGCCTTTGCAGCTACTGCATGACTTTGGTCTCTATTGCTAAGCCTGCTGACTACAAGCACTCCTAAATCCTTCTCCATTAAGAATTCCAATAATGTATCCCCATTTAATTTGTAAATTGCCTGTTTATTCTTGTTTTCCAAATGCATAACCTTGCATTTATCTGTATTAAACCTCATCAGCCATTTACCTGCCCAAGTTCCCAGTCTAGTCAAGTCTATCTGGAGAGAAATGACATCCTGCTCTGATTTTACTACCTTACACAATTTAGTGTCATCAGCAAAGATGGATACTTTGCTCTCTAAGCCAACCTCAAGGTCATTAATAAACAAGTTGAAAAGCAGGGGTGCCAGAACCGATCCCTGAGGTACTCCCCTTACAACTTTAGCCCAGCCTGAAAAAATTTACTGAGTCCAATTTGCTTTATTTTGTACACTAATCTTTTGTAGGGAACCTGTAAGAGATGTGTGCAGAGGTACGCAATGGAGACCGTTTTAAGGTGAAACTAAAATTAGGCTTTATTGCGCTTGTTCATTTAACATGGCAAAAACACTCAAAATAAACAAAATAAAGGCCTGCTCCAATTTGGAGAATATCTACACCTTTACTTCGTCCCTTTCTAACTGGGTGGGTAGCTAAGCTAATTACCACCCCCAAACATATATACATATAGATATACAACTGTCCAAGAAGAAAGTCCAAAAAGAAACTCTCCTGGGTCAGCACCCTTGTGTGCTGTCAATGTCTGTGTCCAGGTATAGAGGTCTGGTCCCCTTGTTTTGCTATCAGCATACAGTCCTTCTGCAGCTCAAGAATTCTGTTCCTCTGGTCAGCCCTAGTTGTGGGCTAAGGAAATCTACTTCCTGTTTCTCAGAACAGGCTTTTTCTAACACAGCCAGGTGGAGTCTGTTTGATTGCCTGTGCAATTAACCCTCACACTGCTGGATATAGAGGCAGTTTTTCTCAACAGTGATAAGTCCCTGTTACAGAACCGTATCAAAAGCCTTTGAAAAATCTAAGTAGTTCACATCAACTTCATTACCCTGGTCTAAATTCCTACTTACCTCCTCAAACAAACTAATAAAGTTAGTTTGGCATGATCTATTCTTCATAAATCTATGCTGACTATTACTAATCATTTTGTTTTCCATTAGGTATTTCTGACTATTATCCCGTATTAAACCTTCAAGTAGCTTCCCCACTATTGATGTTAGGTTTACAGGTCTGTAATTCCCAGATTGTGATCTACAATAGATTCCTTTTTAAATATAGGCACTACATCTGCTTTACGCCAATCTTGTGATACTGGGCTTATGGAAAATGCAAGGACCCCAACCATGTTAATCTGATGGGCCATTACAGCGTCTACGGACCATGCTGAGGATTTTCCTCGACAGGTTCATGGAATTCCTCAGAATCTGGCCAAAACCGACAGTTGCATCTTTATGTCACTATCATGTTAAATGTATTTCTTTACTTTTTCTCAGTAATAGTTTTGATAGGGACGTCAATGTTTTCAGCATTGGAAAGGTGTAACTCTCATAAGTTGGGACTGCTTAGTAGATATAATATGATGGGTTAATTAAATTAGGAGTCATCTCCATTCCTCCCCGTAGCTACTGTAGTGTCATCAAGGGGGAGGGAGGAATCTAATGACAGTGTATAAATAGCCCAGTTATTTCTTCCTTGATATATTTTAATTCTAATTCTACAGTTCTTCAGTTTCAGTTAGTGTTACTGCAGTTCAACCTAGCTTGAGAGGCCCATGCCATGGGTTTCATTACAGCCCAATAGAAGACATGCTAGGGAGTGGTGATCAAAGCCTATCTGAACCTAGAAAAGGTGTGTCCACTATCTTGGCACCAGGAGCCTCTCAGGCTTGGGATAACAGAACAAGAAAAATAAATGTAGGCTTTTATTTGGCCAAAATGCCATCAAACAAAAACAGGCATTTCTTAAGCCCAGATGCAGCAAAAATGGTAGCAAACATAAAGGTTAGGGCTTTTCTAGGCCAAAGTTCAGTTCCCCAGCGTATTGGAGTCCAAATAGGCCTACACACCCTATTGTCCCTAGGAGGCATGGACATGCACGTGTGGCCTGTAGTAAGACCAGAGAGAGACCCGGACTGCAGGAAGATCCATGCTTTTAAACCCTAACGAGCCAGGTGAAAGCTCATTAATTACCTCAGCCTGCTCCCAGTCTGAGGTTAACCAGCTACTGCTGGACTCCGGAGCTACAAATGTTTTCCGTGCATAGTTTTAGACAAGGAAACTACTTTGTCACATTCCTCCCCTGTTTGCGGGTACTCGTGGCTAAAGCCCATCACTCCACTTTTTCTCGAGACATTATAGAAGGTCAAAAAAGAACAGTGGAGAGGCAAAAAGCACCCAATTAACCTGTGATTCAAGTCTTCTCTTTTTCTTCCTTGACTTCCAGTCAATCAAGTCCTGAAACTTCGGACATTTCCTTTGGCTTCCAACGACACCTGTGAATCTGAGTTTCTTTGCTTTTCTCTTGAGGCAAAGAGCAGTGAGAATTGAGACTTCATGGTTCATCGCTTCGTTTTGTTCAACCTTTGACCATTCTGCCTCTGAACCTTCATGGTTTTCCTTAGTGCAAAATCTTTTCTCAAGGCGATTTTCACTCCTACCAATAATTTTATTGTTCCCCTTTGGTGCAATTATCTGGTACTCAGGAGATGACGTACAGATCCATGGGAGAATAAGGCCGAGGCCCCGCTGCACGCGCCGCCTTGCTTCCCGGCGGCGCTTGCAAGTCACTGCACCGCGATCTGCGATTGACTTTTCCTGGCGCGGGGGGGGGGGGGGCAAAACGGGTCGGGGGGGCGGGGTTTTATTGCAGGACAAACGGATTCACAGAATTCACAGGGCTACTTCTCACATCCCCTCATAAATACTCTGAGCTTTACTCAGATTAGTGGCTTCCAGCCCTATGTAGAACGAGTACAGCAAAGTTTCTCACAAGCTGAGTGCTGACAGTTAGTACGAGTCACTGAACCAGCATCAGTCATTTTCTATCCTTCTTGTAACTCTTCCTCTCCCTCCTCCCCCTCCTCTTCTCCCTCCTCCTCCCCTCCTCCCCTCCTTCCTCATTGGCTGACTCGTGCAAAACATGACGCGTCAGCGCTTCTGATCAGCAGGAGCATGTAGCTTCAGCCGGCTGACGCGTCACAACACTCAGTCAGCCATGTCGGAAGTAGCCAGCGGGGACCTCCAGACTGGAGGTAAGCTGCTGGTGGCCCGTGCGCACCGCCGACCGCAGCGGATCATTAGCCTAAGGCACCCCAGGCCACGCTCCTGCTTCTGCATCAGACATACAGGGGCAGGGACTCCAAGCAAAGAATAGAGCCCCACGATGTTCCTCTCAATCTTATCCAGATGAACACCCATGCACCTATCCATATTCACCATGGTCTCCAAAAGACGATCCATCTTGGTCTCCATTCGGTACCTGTATTGCTCTGTTGAGTTATCAGTGATTTCAATACCACTAAAAACATCCAGCATGCGGGTGACCGAGCTGGATCTGGTGCAAGGAGTGCTGGTGCATCTGTGTGGCTGGGTGCTGGAGGAGGTGAGCTGGTGGCTTTGAGATTTACATCAGCGTGGCTGGGTGCTGGAGCAGGTGAGCTGGACAAGCATTGGGGGACAAAGGGTCAGAGCGAGCAGATGTTTTGGAAACAGTGGCGGTGGGCGATGGCAGTGAAAAGTCCGGGACGTCAGATTCTGCTTTGGCGGGTTAAGGGGCACTTCTGGTGCCTGTCCAAACAAGTTTATCCTTGTGGATTTTGGCCATTTTCTTCTTCACATAGTAAGGGCTAGGTTTTGTTGCCTTGGGAGTCTTCAGAACCTTCAGAACCGTTTCTCTAGGCACCTTTGGCCTTGGCTTGAAAACAGCTTCCGACTTTCACTTTCTCATGGTCGGCACAGCAGAAGAAAGCAGGCTCCTGCGTCCGTAGACTCTGGGTTGATCCATCGAAGCAGATGGAAGAATGCACCATACAGTATCTGTTCAAGAGCTCGTTTAGATAGAGATAAGCATGTGGGAGTCTATGCAATTTGTGTCACCTTTTATGCACTGTGTCCCAATTTGATTTTTTGAGATTGCATGGATACGAGCTGCAGATGTTAAAAGTGGGCGTATACAATACTTAATCTGTCGAGCGAGGTCCATTACATTATAAATACACCATACCTTCTGTTGATTCAATGCACATTGAAAATACATAGAATAAACATCGAATATACATTTCTCTGTGCTTGATTTATTTTCTAAAGCAGCGATGCCAAAGAAAGTTATTTCAAAGGATCTCAGCATGAGAATACAGTACATGTAAAAGAAAGGACACAGAATTTTACAGATCAAATACTGGTTACTGAATTCGGGCCTCGATTTAGCACAAAGCACTGTAAGCTATCCTGCCCATGATCAGGCTAAAAGTGTAAAGCTGAGTCCCCCAGTCACAACAGAGTAAGTATTTTTTGTTTATTTCGGCAATTACTGTATTATTCAAAAAGCTTCTTGCATATCAAAAAGCATGTTTTTGTTTATATGTTTTCTTTGCAATTTTTTTAGACCCAAACAATTACTGTACTACCGTACTTTCAGAAAAAAAATATAATTTTTTTTTCTCTTTCTGCTTTTATTATTCTAAAAGCTTCTTGCATATCAAAAAGCATGTTTTTAATTACTTGTTTTCTTTTCAATTCTTTTAGAACCAAGCAATTACTGCGCTACCGTACTTTGAGAAAAAAATATAAAACATTTTTTTTCTCTTTCTGCTTTTATTACGCTAAAAGCTTCTCTTTTCCTTTAAACTGTAGGACGGCAAAGTGTCTGGTGGACAAAATCAGCGAGGCTAATGATGAGGGCTGTGTAGCAAGAGTCAAGACTGTTCTAGAGAACAGTCACAATATCACGGCATCTGAGACCAGCATCAGGGTGATGAGATGCCAATTTGCATGGAAATATGGACGTGTCAAGTAAGTGTCTTACTTTAATAAAGGTAAAAAGAGTGGACCAAGCATGGACATGTATCGAAAGTGGCGAGACTTTTCAGGATGTCCTCTTTTCTGACGAGACAACTGTAGCTCTAGAGAGGAACACCTGATGAAGTGCGCATGCACACGAAACACGTAGGGCAGTATTCTAGAGTTGTTACTAACAGGACGCAGGCAACTTGGTACCGGTTAATTGCATTGTAGCAGCAGGAGGAGGCGGTTTTTCCCTTAAGACCCACCCCCAGTGACGGATTTCCGGTCCAGGAGAGTGTGACAGCGTCGGAGCAGTTCCTGCATCAGCCCGACGCCATTGGAGTTATAACCAGCACCTCCCAGTGACTGCTAGTCAATGCACATTTACTCATAACATCTTGTGAGTAGGATTCTGGTTTTATGTGACCGGACCAGCTGCCTGCCACTGTTTTCATTTTGTTATTTTAAATATATGTTGTATTAAATTAACTCTTTTTATCTTTCAGCCTTGCTTGTATTTGTCTATTGTTTTGTATTTGTTTGTTTAGTGTTTGGTGTCTGTGTGATTAACCAGCAGTTTGCACCATGATGTTTTTTTCTGATTGTTTTTCATATACCACATAACATCTTGCCGTGGATCCATCAATATCCTTGGAAGTACAAGATTTGAAGCAATTTCTTGCACTTCATTACAATTGGACTCTATACAGACTGCTTTTGGACTTTTTAGGCACCGGTTTGTATTGTTTGTTTTGTGATTTTACTGACTGTGTCTTGGGTCAGTTATTCTTGGCAGTCTTGCCTTAATATTATAAGGTTTTCAAGTGTAAACACTTGTATTACACGCATAATATTTTTTAATATAATTTTCATTTCAGCTTTTAGCGCTAATTGCACCAAATCTTTTTTCTTCTAGAGAGATTTGCCACTTTTGCATTCCACAAAAAAGGGCACCTATCTCTGAAGCCGCGTCCCAAGCACCCAGTGAAAATGCATGTGTGGGCTCTAGGCGTGGACCAGGATGCCTCATCATATTTGAGGGTAAAATAATGTACAAAGTCACATGCTGTAGCTTTGTGCAACTGTAGTGTATTCTGTACCCTAATGTTCAGTTTTAACATAATTTTTTCTTCTCTTGTTCCAGGAATCATGGACAAAGTATTTTTCCAAGAGCAAATAGTCACCCGTATTGTTGAATACATTAGGCATGATTTCCCATCTGGTGGTCACCGGTTGTTCCAGGACAATGACCCTAAACATACCGCCTCTATGCCTATATTTTTGCGAGTAGTATCAACTGGATTAAGACGCCACCGGAGTAAGTGCTCCAGTGTACATGATTTTTTTCTCATTGTTTTAAACTGTTTGTATCTGTTCAACTAATTCACCATTTTGTCCCCCTCCCATTCCAGATCACGAGATTTTCACCCCATCAAACTGATATGGCATGAGCTGAAGGATAATATAAGAAAGGTTGTTAAACCGTCCAAAATGGAGGAATTAATACAAGGAATAATGAGTTTCTGGAATGACATACTGACTGTACAAAGATGCAACAACTACATAGACATTATTAGCAGCATTTTGCCCGTTCTTTTAGAGCGTAATGGGAATGCCACCAGCATGTAGTAAGGTACAGTACTGTGCTGTACGGTAGTAAGGTAAGTACAGGTACAGTAAGTATAGTACTGGTAAGTATGGTACTGACAATAACCTAATTAAATGTTAGCCTTCTATTAAAGGTAATTGAACGTTAACCATTTTATGTCTGCGCTTACTCTCCACTTATATATACTTAATTATATACAGAACTGTATGTATAGTATTTGTATTACATATGTGTGTATTACCTATATTAGTTAAAAATTAATTATAGTTTACATGTACGGCAAGTTATACTGTAGTGTATTTGTTTTGTTTGGCTTTCAGTAGTGTTAACCAGTCAAGGCCTTCAATTCACTAATCCTGCAGCCATTGTTTTTCTTTTCACAGTTGTGACACTTGTAGAAGGGGAGTGGGTGGGGGGAAATAATTAGTATTTTTTGGGGTGTTTTTTTCCCCGAATTAATTACACATGCAAGGTCTAATTATAACACAAAACGCATCAGAGAAATAGAAATGTATTGATTTTATAAATGTAAAAATTGATAAAATATGAGAAAAAACGCATAACAAAGTTTTCCCTAAAATCACTGATTTATGAAGGCCTGCTCAAGAAAAAAGAATATGACTTTATTCATTTATTTATTTTTGGACTTGAATTTCACTTTGACAGTGAAGTCGTTTGTAGAGGGAGAGAGGGTTTGTCCCGGTATTAAAGGGGTTGCACCCCATATGGCCACCCCCTGACCTCACCAGGGAGACAAGGGGTTAACTGGATTGTGGTCCAGGAATGTGGTTTACCCCTTGTTCTATCATGAAAATGTATGTTCCCCTGTTCCCATGTTTTATTATTATATCAGTGTCTGCACCACACACACACTGGGATCCATCTGGGAGGGCAAGGGTTAATAGTTGTATAGTGATTATAGCCCCTTGTTTAATTTTCCCGCCTTTTCAGGCACCATTTTGCAGGGTCCCATAGGCCGCCATTGGAGCTCCATTCATTTCAATGGTGGATCTAGCTGTTTTGGACCTGTTTCCCTCAAAGACCAGCAGGTGGCGTCCGAGAGGAGGAGCGCCGGTTTCCCATTGTAAGTCAATGGGCTCATTGACTTCAATGGAGATTCCTCGACGGCGCTTTCCAGGAACGAGTTGGCTGCCGTCCAAACCGCAAAGCGGATACTTTATCTGAAAAAGAGCTTTGATCACTGATTAGTCAAGTTCAATGTTAAGTGGCGTGGGAATCTTCGGTTCTAGGGCACCCAGAAATAAAATTATTTTTGCCCCTAGTTCCTAGACCTCCCCCCACTCGACCACCACCGGGTCCCCGAATTCAGGACCCCCAGAAAGGGTTGTGCTGATAGAGCGGGTCGCGTCAAAGGTTCCAATGGCGGCGGCAGAAGCAGCCCAAGAAAACGACTAAATCAGAAATGCTACAAACCATAAGTCCATATCTCCGGTTCTGGACGGTCCAGAGGGCCAAGGTTTGGGGTACCTGTAGTCACTGCTCCAGCATGGCTGCAGAACCATCTTTGACCCTCTCAGACCAACCTGATGGAGTATGGACCACCTTAAAGGTTCAGGAGTTTTTCCCATAGACTTCAACGGCAGCCGGTTCCCATTGACGGGCTATGGCGGAGAAACCTGCATAGGCTTCAACGGCGGCGATGCCCCGTTGAAAGTTTATGACGGCGGATTCCCATAGCCGCCAATGGTGGCGGTTTGCCATTGAAAGTCTATGGTGGCGGAGCCCGTTGTTTTCAATGGGGATTTAGTGAAAAAACGTGATTTAATTTACAGCGGAGAATTTTGTACTAAAATAGGAAACGGTTTAAGTAGTATTTGTGTATCTCCAGTTCCAAAGGTCGTAGCGGGCTGAAACTTGGACCATATGGTGTCTCAGTTCCGGCATTGAGATCTGGGTAGTTTGGACCCACTGGACCCAACGGAACCGGATATTTTAATATGTTTGTATTTTACCTTAATACTGTATCCCAAGGCAGGGATAAAAACCAGAGGAAATTCCTTTGCACAAAGGGAAGCAGATGGTCAGAGAGGTGACCCAATGTCTAGAATTTAAGTACTGTTCAAAGGATTTTGCCACCTTCACTGTTTTCCTTAAGGCGGCGACGCCTCAAACTAGAGTGGTCGGTGAGTGTCATGTTTTACACCTGTGAACAAAGGGCATCCTGCCAGATATCCCTTTTGGCAGACTGTCCGGCGTCCCTGATGTAAATGTGGGGCTACAGAAATGAGACCCTCAGGGTCCTAGTGCGCATGGGCTAACTAGCTGGGGGGCATGGGTTAAAATGTGTTCCCACGTTAAAGATTGGATACAGGTAATTGCTATCCAATAGCCTGTACTCAATGTTAAGAACAGGGTTACAAAGATATATAAACTGTGGTCAACCCTATATCCATTGTCTTCAAATACAATCTTGATTGTTACCTGATTGCTGGAGAATTGCTATCTGATACTTCTCATTCCCCATCCCCCAAGTAAGTGTTACTTCTTGCCTGTTACTGTACTATATTGCTGTGTTCACCTATTTAAGGAATAAATATACTTTATTATATCTAAGCCTCGTTCAGTTCAACCCTGTTATTTGGTGTTTATTATATCTTGTCATAAGTTACCGTGACATCGTTGTAGACCATTTAGTATGCAGGACATCTCAGGCATGCGCGTGAAACCAGGCAAAGCAAATTCTCGGCCAAGAACAAAAGGCTCAAACATAATGTTACTTTCTTGTTTAAGGTCCCATGGCCTGGGGGAGTGGAGGTGTCGATAAGGAGCCGAATGCCTTTTGCTCGGTTTACTGAGGGAGGTGTGGGGGAGGGTGCAACTCCGTAAATTGTTTCATTTTTGTGTAATTCTGAGTTGACCGTGTAAAAATTGATAAAATATTCTTGCCGGAATAAATTACACCTGCAAAGCCCAATTATAAAGTAAGAAGCAACCTCATTGCTAAAATAATAATGTTGATTTGAACAATGTTGAAATTGATTAAATATATATTTTTAAAAACATTACATAAAGTGTTTATTCAAATCACTCATTTGTGAATCCCTTCAAGAGAAAAAAAGAAGAAGAAAAAAGGATATGCCTTCTGAAGTCATTCTAGCCAAATTACAGTGCAGGTCTTCTTATCAACCATGCAAGACCTGAAGCATATGTAATGTTTCTTTCTGTGTGACCTGGGGAGGTGTTGATAACAAGTTGAATGCCTTTTCCTTGGTTTTGTGGGGGGGAAGGTGCAACTAAAATGTTTCATCTTGGTGTAAACTGTATCTCTACATAATGCTGTGATGAGCACGCAGGATTACAGTTGAAAGAATTCATTTGAAATGTTGTAAAATATAAACAAAAATGTTCAGTCCCTTGAAGAGTCATAGAGAAATAAAAACGTAGTGATTTTATAAATGTAAAAATTGATAAAGTATAAAAAAAATGCATTGCATAAGGTTTTGTTTACAGCTCACAATTATTTTCTCCTTCTCTAAAAAAAATGTTACCTTAATTTTTTTTGTTTACTGCTGGATTTCTACAGTACTGTAAGTCTGATTGGCAGTGAAGGCTTTCTATTGTACACAAGTTCACAATGCGCATGTGTGAGGAACCAGGAAATGTACATTTCTATACCAGCAGACAAATCATGAAACTATCTTAGACTTTTAGATAGCTACAGTACAGTACTGTAGACCCATGCATTTGCATTGTGGGGATTGGTAAGTTGAGATGCAACTCTGTTGGTCTGTCTTACAGTATTGCACGGATGATTGTGAAGGTTTAGAAAACAACTGTTTGAACTGTGTGCAAATGTAGTTATTTTCTAAATCTTAACATTGATTAAATATGTAAAACTAGCTGAGAGACCCAGCGTTGCCCGTGAGTTAAATTTCCCGCTAGGAAAAGGTGGGGGGAGGGACAGTGGACAGGAGATGGGGAGGGGGGAGGGACAGTGGACAGGAGGAGGGGAGGGACGGGGACAGTGGACAGGAGGGGACGGGGACAGTGGACAGGAGGGGACGGGGACAGTGGACAGGAGGGGATGGGGACAGTGGACAGAAGGGGATGGGGACAGTGGACAAGAGGGGGGGTGAGAGTGGACAGGAGGGGGGGTGAGAGTGGACAGGAGGGGGGGTGAGAGTGGACAGGAGGGGGGGGGTGAGAGTGGACAGGAGGGGGGGGGGGTGAGAGTGGACAGGAGGGGGGGTGAGAGTGGACAGGAGGGGGGTGAGAATGGACAGGAGGGGGGACAGTGGACAGGAGGGGTGGGACAGTGGACAGGAGGGGGGG
This sequence comes from Ascaphus truei, assembly GCF_040206685.1. NCBI lineage: Eukaryota > Metazoa > Chordata > Amphibia > Anura > Ascaphidae > Ascaphus > Ascaphus truei. The sequence goes on from NC_134483.1 coordinate 381,638,342, forward strand.
ACAGTGGACAGGAGGGGGGGTGGGTTTCTTAACATTTACGGGTCCCTCCTCTCCACTCCCCCTGTATGTTTCTCCGCTCCCCCCTCTCTCTCCGCTCCTGCTCCCCCGCTCCCCCATGCGTAGCTCCGGTCCCCACCCTAGAGTGTCTGACACACACACAGTGTCACACACACACACACACACACACACACACACACACACACACACACACACACACACACACACACACACACACACACACACACACACACACACACACACACTGTGTCCCACACACACACACACACTGTGTCCCACACACACACCCAGTGTGTCCCACACACACACACCCAGTGTCACACACACACAGTGTAACACACACACACACAGTGAGACACACACACACACACAGTGAGACACACACACACAGTGAGACACACACACACACTGACACACACACACACACACATGTACGTCACCTCTCCTTCCAGCCACCGCCATCTTAGTTACTCCGCGAGGGAGGAAGGGGGTCCTTCCGGCCACCGCCATCCTAGGTGCCGCGTGGTGGCTGCCTGGCCACTGCCTGTCCCCGCGCCGGTGTGGGAGGTGAGTGGAGCGGGAGGGAGGTGAGTGGAGAGGGAGGGAGGTGAGTGGAGCAGGAGGGAGGTGAGTGGAGCGGGAGGGAGGTGAGTGGAGAGGGAGGGAGTGGAGCGGGAGGGAGGTGAGTGGAGCGGGAAAGAGTGGAGCGGGAGGGAGGTAAGTGGAGCGGGTGGGAGGTGAGTGGAGCGGGAGGGAGGTGGAGGGAGGTGAGTGGAGCGGGAGGGAGGTGAGTGGAGGGAGGTGAGTGGAGCGGGAGGGAGTGGAGCGGGAGGGAGGTGAGTGGAGCGGGAGGGAGTGGAGCAGGAGGGAGGTGAGTGGAGGGAGGTGAGTGGAGCGGGAGGGAGGCGAGTGGAGCAGAGGCGAGTGGAGCAGAGGCGGGGAGGTGAGTGGAGCGGGAGGGAGTGGAGCGGGAGGGAGGTGAGTGGAGCGGGAGGGAGGTGAGTGGAACGGGAGGGAGGTGGAGGGAGTGGAGTGGGAGGGAGGTGAGTGGAGCGGGAGGGAGTGGAGTGGGAGGTGAGTAGAGCAGGAGGGAGTGGAGCGGGAGTGAGGTGAGTGGAGCAGGAGGGAGTGGAGCGGGAGGTGAGTGGAGGGAGGTGAGTGGAGCGGGAGGTAGGCGAGCGGAGGCGAGTGGAGCGGAGGCGGGGAGGTGAGTGGAACACCGGGGAGGGGGGGAGGTGAGTGTGATGGGGGGGAGAAGACAGAGAGGTGTGTGTGTGTGCGTGTTGTGTGTCCTTTGGCCCGTCACTCCGCCTCAGGCCAATGAGAGGTGTGCGGGGGCGGGCGGGCCAAGGGACCAATGAGATTTCCCCTAGGGACAGAGGCCATGCAGACAGGCATACAGTGCTTTCACAAATATAGTATAAGATAAAGCATCACTTAATGTTTTCCATTAACCATGAAGTGGAATAAAATCAATCAACATCTCCGTGTGAAATTTTATTACAGGTTATGACATGTAATTTAATCACAGTGCATAGTGTGTTGTCCAAAATAATACTCTAGCGTGGCAAAATGTTGAAAGCGTGAATCTGGTGATACTGACTGTATAAAAGTAAAAAAGAAACGTTTTTTAAAAAGCGATATTAGAGTTCCGTATCATATCTTTTGAAGCACGATTTCAAAGTTTTGTTTCCTTCTTCTTTTGCAGTCACCATGAGCAAACATACCGGCAAAAGCTGGGAGCACAGACCAATATCCTCTTGTAAAGGAGGGGCTGTGCGAAAAAAGCAATCATCATTAGTTAATGTTTGCCTTATCCAATGCTTCCAGCCACGTTGGCTCGGTGAAAATGTGAAGAATTCATATTTTTCAATTATATAGTCGTAAATCTTTGCTAAAGTCACCTCCTTATCTGTTCCAGTATTAATTGCAGAAAATATGAGAAATGCGTAACTACTGTTGTGGTTTGGTATAAGGACTTGACATGGCTTGACTTGACATGATGTCCATACAGCAATTGCAGGGATAGCAATGTAGAATAATGTAGAGCAATGTAATAACGGGACAAGCATTGTGTATACTGTGGAGATTTTAATTATGGAACGCCTACATTTGATCGTCTTCAGCAAGCAAGGTCAATTTACAATGGATGACTGTTGTGGCCACTCTTTATCTAGTTTTAAACACCTGCAAGTTGACTACACAGAAGTCACTGGTTGCCCTGTGCAAAGGGATTCACTTTTGCTATCTGGCGGAAACACACAGAACTGCACCCAAACAAATCACAATCACATTAATCACGGAAAATCAACAACGGTAAACATGCATGTGATTGACAGCCTTCACGGAAGATTAACTAGTGAATGCTGCGTGGAATACAGCAGACTTTACAATAACGGCGCCGAGAAATTATCAAATAATGGCTGCTACAGTACATCTGTACACAAAAGCAGTAATGATAGACAGCACTCACAAAATTTGATAATATATGCTAAATGCAGGGTGCACAGGAACACAGAAGGACCCAATATCCTCCTATACAAATATAAACAGTACTAATAGTTCCAGCACGCTCTGACTATAGGACAAATATACAAAAAAACAGGAAATGCCAAATCAAATAAGTATTTAATAAATGCACAAGTTATATACAAGGAGCAAAGTGACACAAACACAATAGTATAAAACACACAAAAAAATATATAGCAAAAAAACAAAGAAGGGGGAGTGGGGAAAAAGGAAAAAAAGGGGGGGGGCAAAAATGGGGGTGAACAGGGGGGCAACGTTTCGGGGACCGACTCCTTCCTCAGGCCTGTTCCCTCTCGCCCCAAAAGGAACAAGAAGTACTTCCCTTATCCCAATACCCCATAAACAATGAACAAAATAAGCCCTAAGTATAAAAAAGCAAAAAGATGGCCTCACAAGCAAATTGAGCTAAGGTACAATGTAATAGCAGCAGAACAAGGGAATATGAGATAAGTGCAAAAAATAGTTCAAGATCAAACTATTGATTAGTGGAATGCACACATTACACATAGTAAATTAAGCAGAGTAAATTCAATGTAAAAAGCCACGACTGTTAAAAAAAGGAACCCAAACTGATACCTGGAGGCAGAGAGGTGGAAAATAGGAGAACAGAAAAAAATGGGAGACTCTAAGCACATGGGGATTGGAAAAACTAAGGCAGGGGAGGAGTGCAAAATCCAAACAGGGAAAAAAGAAGGCAAATCTACACAAAGGAAGGGGAGAACAGAAACATTAAAAAAGGAGGGAAACATTTTGGGGCAGGAACCCCTCCCACAGGCCAAATGTCTGTAGTAGTTCCATAAGGTCTCCTCACACACATAGACATTTGTCCTGTGGGAATTGGCCTGAGGAAGGGGTTCCTGCCCCAAAATGTTGCCCCCCTTATTAATGTTTGTGTTCTCCCCTCCCTTTGTGTAGATTTCCCTTGTTTTTTTCCCTGTTTGGATTTTGCACTGCTCCTCTGCTTTATTTTTTTCCAATCCCCATGTGCTTAGTCTCCCATTTTTTCTGTTCTCCTATCGTCCACCACTCTGCCTTCAGATAAGTATCAGTAGGCTACTTTTTTGAACAGTCTTGGTTTTTTACTTGGTATTTACTCTGCTTCATTTACCCTATATCCTCGATACTAAGACGCCATCAATTCTAAGACGCACCTTTGATTTAATAAAAAAAAATTTGGGGAAAAAAACCCACATATTAAATATGCAGATTTTTTTTTTAAACTAGCAAACAGTAGCATACATTTATCTACACTAGAGAGAGGCAGACACAGAATGGAGAGAGAGACAGTATCGGATGAGCAGAGAGAGAATGGATGGGGGGAGGAGAGAATGGGGGGAGAAAGGAGGGAAGGGGGGGAGAAAGGAGGGAAGGAGGGGAGAAAGAAGGGAAGGGGGGGAGAAAGGAGGGAAGGGGGAGAAAGGAGGGAAGGGGGGAGAAAGGAGGGAAGGGGGGAGAAAGGAGGGAAGGGGGGAGAAAGGAGGGAAGGGGGGAGAAAGGAGGGAAGGGGGGGAGGAGGGAAGGGGGGGAATGGAGGGAAGGGGGGGGGAGGAGGGAATGGAGGGATGGGGGAGGAGAGAATGGTGGGGAGGGAGACAGTGGAGGGGATGGGGGGAGGGAGACAGTGGAGGGGAGGGGGGTGGGAGACAGTGGAGGGAGACAGTGGAGGGGAGGGGGGAGGGAGAGAGGGAGGGGGAGGGAGAGAGGGGAGGGGGACAGAGGGGGGGAGGAAGACAGTGGAGGGGAGGAGGGAGGGAGACAGTGGAGGGGAGGGGGGGAGACAGTGGAGGGGAGGGGGGGAGACAGTGGAGGGGAGGGGGGAGGGAGGGAGACAGTGGAGGGGAGGGGGGAGGGAGGGAGACAGTGGAGGGGAGGGGAGGGGGAGGGAGACAATGGAGGGGAGGGGGGAGGGAGACAGTGGAGGGGAGGGGGGGGAGACAGGGAGGGGGGAGTGAGACAATGGAGGGAGACACACAGAGAGACACATACACACATACAGAGTGACAGAGACACACACAGAGAGAGACACATACACACACACAGTGACAGAGACACACACAGAGAGAGACACATACACACACAGAGAGAGAGACACATACACACACAGAGTGACAGAGACACACAGAGAGACACATACACACACACACACACAGAGATACATACACAACAGAGTGACAGAGACACACACACAGACTAGGGAGGGGGTCGGAGGGCTGGCAGCCGAAGCTGTGAGTAGCAGAGGGGGGGGGGGGGCGGAGGGTTCATGGGGCTGGAAGCTGTGAGTAGCAGAGGGGGCGGAGGGTTCATGGGGCTGGAAGCTGTGCGTAGCAGAGGGGGGGAGGAGGGTTCATGGGGCTGGAAGCTGTGAGTAGCAGAGGGGGGCGGAGGGTTCATGGGGCTGGAAGCTGAGTAGCAGAGGGCTCATGGGGCTGGCAGTCACAGCTGTGAGTAGCAGAGGGAGGGGTGGAGGGCTCGTGGGGCTGGAAGCTGTGAGTAGCAGGGGGGGAGCGGAGTAGTGGGGGGGGAGTGGTCAGCTCGTGGTGCCGCTACAGCCGCACCGCTGTGGCTCACAGAGGGGGGGCAGGCAGTTCATGTTGCCTCCGCCACACCGCTGTGGGTCGCAGAGGAGGGGCTGGCAGTTCATGTTGCCTCTGCCACACCGCTGTGGGTCGCACAGGGGGGGCGGGCAGTTCATGTTGCCTCTGCCACACCGCTGTGGGTCGCAGAGGGGGCGCGGGCAGTTCATGTTGCCTCTGCCACACCGCTGTGGGTCGCAGAGGGGGGGCGGGCAGTTCATGTTGCCTCCGCCACACCGCTGTGAGTAGCAGAGGGGGGGCGGGCAGATGGCTCGTGGTGCCACAGCCCTACTGTGTGCCGCAGAGGGGGGAGGGAGTTCTCGTGGTGCTGGCAGCCGCACTGCTGAAATCATCTCTGCGTCGCATGGGGGTCAGCACTTAAAGCAACCAACATGAGAGACAACTGAGAGTCACAAGGGGGAGAGCGGGCGGGGGGCTGTGGTTCAAGCAGCCGGCTACCGCACTTTTTGGTAAAACGCTGAAAGCTGCACGCCCTCCTTCTGCAGCGCCCCCTAGCAGGTTTTTTTTTTTTTAGTACATCGATTCTAAGATGCATGCCTATTTCAGAGATGTGAAATTGGGACAAAAAGTGCGTCTTAGAATCGAGGAAATATGGTATTATGTGTAATGTGTACATTGCACTAATTGGATTAGTCTGTGTAGCTACTTTATCGTTCATTTGACAGTATAATACTATATCTCATTCATTATTTGAGTAAAACACTTTACTTTCAATATCACTTTTGCTTTATTATTCCTTTTGAGTGCTGGAAACCATTTGTGTACTTTGGTTATATATTTGTGGGATTTAGGGTCCCACTTTGTTCCCGCTGCACCACTCTTCTACATGACTTTACTTAGAGCAGATTAGTATAAGTGCTGTCTATACACTATACTTTTTATAATGTATAACCCTGTTCATTTAATGTAACCAAGTATCTGTCATCATACAGTAACTCTGTGCCAAGGACATACTTGAAAACTAGAGGTGGTAACTCTCAATGTATTACTTCATGGTAATTTTTTAAATAAATAAACTAGCTTTTGTTCCCGGCTTTGCCCGGGGACTGTAATATTGATTGAATAGATTGCCGCTGTTACTTAGCACAGACTTGGTCGAAGTTACCTTTACCCCGCTTCACCTGACAACTCGCGCAGACCAATCACAGCCCGCCTTTCCCGCCCTCACCCACTGGCTGTGAGGGGGGGGGGGGTGTCCGGGGGTCTATCTGGGCCGGGGGGATGTCTGGGTCTCTCTGGGTCCAGGGGGGTGTCCGGGTGTTTCTCTGGGGCCAGGGGGTGGTGTCTGGGGGTCTCTCTGGTTGTCTGGGGGTCTCTCTGGGAGGGGGATATCCGGGGGTCTCTCTGGGGCAGGCAGTGACAGCCAGGGTGACTTAGCACGGACTTGGCGTGAGTTACCTTGGCCGAAGTTACCTTTACCCTGCTACACCTGACAACTGACACATACCAATCACAGCCTGCCTTTCCCGCCCTCACCCAGTGGCTGTGAGGGGGGGGGGGTGTCCGGGGGTCTCTCTGGGGCTGGGGTGTGTGTCCGGGGGTCTCTCGGTTGGGGGGTGTCCTGGGGTCTCTCTGGGGCGGGAGGGTGTGTCCAGGGGTCTCTCTTGGACGGGGGGGGGTGTCCTGGGGTCTCTCTGGGGCAGGAGGGTATCAGGGGGGTCTATCTGGGGCGGGGGGTATCCAGGGGTCTCTCTGGGTCCGGTGGTGACAGCCGCCGTTACTTAGCATGGACTTGGTGTCAGTTACCCTGGCCGAAGTGTCTCTCTGGGGCTGGGGGGGGAGAGTGTCTGGGTGTCTCTCTGGGGTGGGGGGGGGTCAAGGGGTCTCTCTGTGGGGGTGATGTCCAGGGGTTTCTCTGGGCCAGGGGGGGTATCCGGGGGTCTCTCTGGAGCGGGGGGGGGGGGATCCGAGGTTCTCTCTGGGGTCGGCGGTGAGAGCCGCCGTAGCTTCACCTGCCAACTCGCGCAGACCAAATCACAGGCCGCCTTTCCCGCCGTCATCCTGTGGCTGTGAGTTGTAAGCAATCATTAGATGTGTGTTCCTGGCACAAACATGCCCCCTCCCTTAGTAGCCATGCCCCCCGCTCCTGCTCTAAGAGATTTGCTGGACATTAGAATGTTCACAATTTGGGAGGTGAGTGACATTGGAAGCTCAAAATAGTTGCGTTGACCTACAAATCCGCAGCAGAATGTCCAGTGAAAGTTTCGCTGTGCTATGCGGGGCCGTTTGTGAGATTTCAATGCTTCTGACATACAAACAAACGGAATCCAACTTAGAATTATAGTATAGATAAATACGCAGTTAATCATAAATAGCTGATTGACTACAAAACAGTTACATTTTTAGAACTTTTACCTAAAATGATCTTATACATTTACGTTATATTGACTTACCAGCATAATATATTATTAATATATTAATAAAGCATGTTTTTTTTTTTTTTTTCAGTTTCTGCAATATAACTTACTGCTGAAGAACAGTAATGCAGGTAATCTTAATGCTGTATAGGTGACTAACTGTTGCGTTCTTTACAGACACAAAGAGGATCAAGATAATCAGAAATAAAGAGGTTACATACAGTTTCAGTATATAGCACTTTTCATTAGTCAGCACATACAGTATATTGGTTCTTTCTTCCTACTGTACTTGATTGATTATTTACAGCAAAGGCTTGACATTTACAGAAACACAATTATTTTTTTTACATTCAATTAGACTACAGTAGGTCCAGTTTAATTAGAGCAATATGCAATTTAAATCATAATCTGAATTTATAATGTAGAAGAGTAAGTTATTTCAGCTAAAGCATTTCATACTGCCTTTTCTTTGAAGAGTTCAGTACGAGTTATATAATACTCTCTGTCTGTGAACTAAATCCACTAGATTATATGACAACTGCTGCAAGAATAATTAATCAGTCAAGAAGAATTAGCTAATCAGGGCAACATCTTATCTTTACACTAAAGGGATTTTCATGCTTCATTTTAGTTAGCTATAGGCTAGTAACCAACTGACAGGACAAAGCAGAATGCTTCTAAGGGTTATCTACGTATCTCAATGTTACTGAAAATTATATTTACTGTAGTATTTTATTATAAAGCAAACAAAAAATACAGTAATATGCATCATAACTGCACAAAGAAATCTATGTATTATGACTTCCAAACTTAAAATCCAAAGAAATAAAAGAAAAAGAAAAAGGGTCCGTCACGGCAGAGATATTATTCCACATTGTAAGAGCATAGTTTTTTTTATGTTGGTGGTAGTATCAAAATGTTGTTTTGAAGATGAACATATGATGGCTAAACGTATTGCAAACACTTCTGAAAACAAGAAGACTAGGTAAAGTTAAACATTTATAAAGGTGTATGGCAAAAAAAAAAAGATATTTCGTCTGACCCAATATTGGGTAATACTAATGTTCTTAGACTTCGTCCATAGTAGGACGCGCAAGCTTCCGCGCTCCTCTTTCTCCCCGGCATTGCACTTGCAAAACAAACTTGTTTGTATTGATAAGTGCCGCTCTCCCTGTAGCGCATGTGCAAACGCTAGCGTGTGCGCACTATGCACTACTACATTGCCGTCCTAGTGTTTGTTTCGGCACGAGCTACGTAGCTTATGCCGAATCCTGCACTATGGACGTGGCCTTAGAAAAACTAACAACTAAATGTTTCTAAGCATCAAACTCATTTAACAGGTTGATGTGTTTGAGCAATGTTTGAGTTCACAGTCTTTCAAATGAGGGTACCTATATAACATGCATACTGTAAAAGCTTATAATTCAAATACATCAATGTTTTTTGCAACATAGACGCACCATTTTTTTACTTGTAGTTGTATCAGCATGAACTATATAAAGTCATAGCGGAGAGGTGTAAAATACCTTCAATGGATGCATAAGGATCGCATATAAATATTGTTTGATGGAAATAAAACTATTTGCATCCTAACAGATAAGGGCTACGTCAAAGGTATACAAGAAACTATTTATCATTAACCGGTCAAAGGCAAACATAACACTGAAGCCATTAAGTAAAGAAGGCACACTAATATTGTTTCATTTCATGTATACAGGTTTGTATACGTAGAAGAAAACTGTTACTCCGCGTTGGTGCTCTTTAAATGTATTGCACTCTGTGATGTTAGCCCTCTTGCTGCCGTCTGCCAAAGGGACTCCACACCCCCTGAAATAGTGAGCTCCCATACAGGAGCTCACAGACAAGAAAAAGAAAGGCAGAATAGGCTCACTAAGTAGCTATTTAGTTTATATAAAACCCTGGGGTATAACATAAATTGTTAAAAACAGTTATAGGCAACACCATAAATAACAAACATGACACACAATAAAGTGAAACTAATATATAGTAAAATAACTAAACTCACAATTGCCCTTAACACATAAAGAGAGAAGCCGGAGAGCTCCAGTGGTCAGCTAAATGCAGTGATATACACGGGTCCGGACCCGATCTACTCACTTACACTGCGGGAACACCCTCACTTTCACGGACGTCAACTTTGAATTCTGAAGATCTACGGAGCAGCCTCACGTGACCTCTACGCGTTTCGCACGTTGTGCTTCGTCAGGAGCACATGTGATGATGCTGCCCTTGGAATTATGTATCCTTCTGCAGCCAATGGACATGCCTAGATCTAAGGCGTTCACTCCCTGAGTAAGACATCAGCTGTAGAAAGGCTGTCATCAGTCGCACTACCTTTGATGCTATGCATCAATGTCCCATACATAGGACAAAATCATAATAAACAGACATGACATAATACATTATTTAATAACGGTTAAAAATGTGTATAAATGTATGTAAACATGTATACATACACACATATCTATGAATACAGCATAAGCTACCTAATACTTAATAACAATCAAGAGAATTATTTAATAAAAGGAATAATGCTCAAAGTAGCAAAATAAGTTCATATAAAGTTTGTGCCATGCAGCCAGGCTTTTTAAGTAATACTTAGTTTGGTTGCATTGATGTAATACTGTATATGTACTTATTTTGCTACACGCCTTAGATCCAGGTATGTCCATTGGCTGCAGAATGATACATAATTCCACGGCAGCATCATCACGTGACCTCCTGGCGAAACACAACGTGCAAAACGCGTAGAGGTCACGTGAGGCTGCTCAGTGGATCTTCAGAATTCAAAGTTGATGTCCGTGAGAGTGAGGGTGTTCCCGCAGTGTAAGTAAGTAGATTGGGTCCGGACCCGTGTATATCACTTGTTAAGTGTTTTCTCATTGTACTGTCATGAACTTTAACATTTAACATGCTAACTGAGGCCTGTAGAGTCTGAGATGTAACTCTTGTTTTTTTTGTTGCAATTTTTCTGAGCATTGCACGGTCTGACCTTGAGGTGAATTTTCTGGGATGTCCACTCCTGGGAAGATTGGCAACTGTCATGAATGTTTTCCACTTTTAAATAATCTTTCTCACTGTAGAATGATGAACTTTAAATTGTTTGGAAATGGCCTTATAATCCTTCCCAGATTGATGGGCAGCAACAATTGCTTCTCTAAGATCATTGCTGATGTCTTTCCTCCTTGGCATTGTATTAACACACACCTGAATGCTCCAGACCAGCAAACTGCTAAAACTTCGGCTTTTATAAAGGTGGTCACACTTGCTGATGATCAATTAATCAAGGGCATTTGATTAGCAGCACTTGTCTGCTACTTAGCATCTTAATTCCTATGGAAGCTGTAAGGGTGTACTTAGTTTTTCACACATAGCTTCTCCATTTTGGCTTTATTTTTGTTAAATAAATCATGACACGGTGTAATATGTCATGTGTTGTTGTTCATCTGAGTTTGTATTTACCTAATTTTAAGACCTGCTAAGGAACAGATGATTGTTATTATGTCCTGATATGTAAAACCATAGAATTCAATGAGGGTGTACTTTCTTTTTCACACAACTGTATGTTATACCCTAGGGTTTACAATAAACTAAATAGCTACTTAGTGCGCCTATTCTGCCTTTCTTTTTCATGTTTGTATACGTATATCATTTTATTTATATAGTTTTTATGTTGCTAGTAGAATCAAAATGAGAATGGAGCCAATATATGAGACATCACTTAACAGTGATCAACTGAATCATAATGAACTGTTTTTGCAAATTATAATTGAAAGCCAAAACAACCCCACCTTCTTTAACAATGTGACTCATTTTATGCATGTTCTTAGAAACACTTTGTTTTCAGCTTTTTGGGAAATGTGAAAGCTTCTCAAACTTGCTTTTGACCTCAATCTAGTTGTCCAATGCCTGCAACCGCTCAATAACTTTGTTGAGCATTCCCCCGGCTCAATAACTTGGGCCCTGGGTTACTTTTGGGTGCCAGGCCCCATACAAGCTGGTGATGGGCCTGATGATCAGTGTAAAACATAACTTTGTTTAAACATTGATGTCTGATAATCCTAACCCCTGCCATGAATGCTGTATACCCTCCTCTAAACACCAATACAGAACAGTGGGGATATCTCAATCCTCTATATTTATGTGGGCAACAGAAGCACACAACTAATAACAAAACTCTGCTGAATTTGGAATGGATCTGTACGAGTCAACTTTAATTTATATTGTCCCTAATTAATGTCTTTCATAGGGGTTAAAACATCCATCTCGCAATTTACTCTCATCTTCATATTGCTCATTATCAAAAAGTACTTTCAAACATGATGCAAATTTAGCATAATGTGGACAAATAATGTAATTTTCTTTTGTTACTGTACTTAATCATTCTTACTCCTCACTATTGGACATTGTTTGTATCTCTTGTGCTGCATTATAATACATGAGGTTGCCAACTAGGCAAATTGCTGAATGAAAATTAAAATCTCCTAACTAATGGAGAGACCTAACACTGGTCTAACAAAATATTACTTATAGTCATAAACGGAATTGGATTTAACAAGCTATTCCTTTAGCCAATTTATTCAAGTAGTTGTGTCAAGCCACAGTACTGTACTGTACTGTATGTTAAGTCTTCATTTCTGCATACACATGGGAAAACATTACAACAGTGGAATCCAGTAAAAGATGAAAATTAAATCAAGATCTGGTTAATTTTATGGACATTTATGAAAGATTTTGTTCTCCAATAGCTTTAGATTGTGGAAATAAACATGGACCATGCAAGGCAGTGAGATTTGGTGAACTCCTACTTGAGATAAGGTCAAAGAAAGTCCAGGAGGTGTATGTTCCTTTTCTTTAATATAAACAAGACCACATTGAAATGTTTAAATGCTATTGCTTTGTATAAGTAACTATCTTAACTCTGCTTCTTACTGTATTGAATAAGGGTGGAAGCGTTGGCATGTTTTCTACCGATCTACGTAGAAAACAGTGTACACTAAAAAAAACATATTGTAAAAAATGCTCTTGGAAAAAATGAATCCTGGGTTGAAGGTAAAGGCTTTCATCAAACCTAAGCCTTAGTAACCTGATAATAACTACCTCGATACACTACCGACACACTTTATCACACTGCGGCCAGATCCGCAAGCCGGGAGATTTCCCGGCTTGCTAGTGGCCGCCCCTCGGCGTGCCGCGCGTCATAGACGCGCGGTCACGCGTCTTCGGGAGCGTGCGCCCCCTGCACGCGCGTCCAGGGGGTCCCCGAGGGAGCCCTGGTGTCCCGCGATCGCGGGACAGCGGCAGGGGGTTCCGGGGGACCCGGCGGACCCGGCAGCGGTAGGGAGAGCGCCCCGATCGGAGGGCGCTCTTCCGCTGCTTCGGCGCGCGCCCGTCACTCTCGGGCGCGCGCCAGGCTACTGCTGCGGCCAAGAACGGGCAAATGCTCGAATAAACTTGGCCGCAGCAGTAGGTGCTTCTTACCATTGTAAACTGTTGACATGAATAGAAAATATAAGATGTATTTGTTCTTTTGAAACTACACCCTTGCTCTTAGTATATAGCAACCTTCTATGGACTTATCCAAGCAAAGTTCCAAAGACACACACTCATTCCACCATAAATGGCAATCCTTTCTAGAACCAAAGTGAACTAATGCAAATGTGGTGTTTAATGGATCTAGGTGCTGTATTTCATGTATTTGTTACCCCCATCTGACACCTATAAATATTTGTTTCAGGTAGTATGTAAACATTATCAGCTAATATTTGGAGATGTTTCTTTTGCTCTTGCTACTACTTCATTAGTTTGATGTTACGGTGTGTTCAGCTTGTCCCTTCTCTTCTCTTCCCCTTATTTTTATTGACTCTCTGATAACAAGAGGATGGGATAAGGGGAAAGAAAACACTTGATTGACAAACACTTCCCCATTCAGATGCCCCTAAAATATTAAACTTGTAATTAATGTCCCTGTAACAGGGACTTATCCCTGTTGAAGAAATTCTCTCTAAAATCCAGCATGGTTCTGGTTAAGTGCAGCAGGCAATTAACCAGACTCCACATGGCTTAATTAAGTTTCTTAAAAAAGTCTCCTTTCTAACAGGATACATATTCCTTAGCCCACACCTGGGCTGAACTAAGGAAAAGAAAATGTCTTGATGCACACAGAAGGACTGTATGCTGCCAGGAAGACAAGGGGACAAGACCTCTATACCTGGACATGGAGAGTGCCATAGCACACAAGGATGCTGACCCAAGAGAATAGAGAGGCCTTCCCCTACAGAAACCCCAGATACAGATAAGACTTTCTTTTTGGACAGTTTGGTGTGTGTGTGTGTGTGTGTGTGTGTGTGTGTGTGTGTGTGTGTGTGTGTGTGTGTGTGTGTGTGTGTGTGTGTGTGTGTGTGTGTGTGTGTGTGTGTGTGTGTGTGTGTGTGTGTGTGTGTGTGTGTGTATATATATATATATACATACATATATATAATAAGCAGCTTAGCTACCCACCCAGCTAGATAGGGCTGCATTAAAATGTGTAGTGATTTCTCCAAAGTGGAGTAGGTCTCTCTTTTATATATATATAAAAAACGGAAATAGCCGTGTTAGTCCAGTTGTGATAGTGCAGAATAAATGAATTCTTCAGTATTAAGTGATATGTTTTTTTATTTGGACTAACAATTTATGTCATAGGACAAGCTTTCGAGAGTTCTCCTCTCTTCCTCAGGTCAGCAATACTGATTAACAAAGGAATATGGCTAAAACAGTGTAAGGGAGAGCAGGAAGAATACAAACAAAAAAAACAAAGAGACAACAGAATGGAATGAATGATCTGGTTTCTCACAACCAGATCATTCCATAAATGATTTTAAAATCAAAATCCTCAATGGAATGTTTAAACGCACCCGAGAACGGAAAACATTTGAACTCAGAATGATAAGACTCTTTGACACCAAAACAAAGGGACTTAATTTGAATATGGGGTTTCTCACACACTACAACAATTGTTTGTAATAATCCTTTCTGCCTCTCTTCTTATCCAGACATTCTCTCCCCTTCCCCCCCTCCACCCCGCCCCCCCCCCCCCCCCCCAGCATCCTCCTCTCACTCCATGCTGTGGGGTGTCACCCTTGTATGGCTTCAAACACTTTATCACACTACCTTATCTACAGTACATATCTGTTGTCTCTTTGTTTTGTAACTGGATTTTTTTGTGCAAGTATTTGTGTACTTTAATACATTTTTTCATTACTGAACTGCTGAGTGCTTTTGTCTCTTTACCTTTTAGGTATTGAACGCTGTGTATTTTCCTGACCTTTAGCACCAGCTATTACTATTCCACCACTGGAGTGCAGGATATCTATCAATATAGATACACGAGATCAGTGTATCTCGACAGCTCGCACAAATAAAAGCATTTACTTAGCCACAGAACGGTATTGTCTATTCATTTTTTATTATTAAGCTCGGCTAACACGGTACAGATGTGTGTGTGTGTGCGTGCGTGCGTGCGTATGTGTATATATATATATATATATATATATATACACACACACACACATACACACAGACACACACATACACACTCACACACACACACATATAGTACTACTGGTTTGTGAGTCAAACATAGTGTTACACTATACAATACAAATGTAGCCTGTTTTACTGTCTCCGGATCCACAGGATGAAAAGTGAAATGCAGCGACTCTGGAGAGGGCTAAACTTTCATTTCAATTGGGAAGTTGGAGCAGTCTGCTCGATCAGCCCAATGCAAACTATAATTTCCCCATGACGTACCTGGCAGGTGAACAGGGCTTCTGATGTGCCAAAGCCCATGCTGTACTAGGTATATCGTTAAGACACTAGAAATGTTATTAAGCAAAATGTAGTTGATTTACACATTTCAAAATATCAGTCAAGTATTACTATTTTAAAATAATAGTTAAATGTTTAAACAATCGTGGTAAACAACTGATTTAGATGGGTTTTACAATATGCAAGTCATGTCTTTTGGTGATAAGAGTGTTTGCCAGTAATCAACATTGTTAATTTACATGGCTCCATTCTCTGTTTGCAAAGTAATTATGATGCCATCATTAGTCAAACAGATAAACATTAGCAGCAGATATGCTCGAAACCAGTATTCCCGAGAAGAAGCGGAAATATTTGTAAATAAAAGGTGGGACATTGCCATTTAAAGATTGCGTTGGGGTGTGTAAATCGTATGGGTGTGAAAAGTAAAAAGAAAATGTTGTGATATGCTATAGCCATTAGTGCAAGCACACTTTGATCAGGTTAAAAGTAAATGTACAGTAAATGTAAAATAGTGGGGTTGCAGCAAACTAGTGAATGTTATGACTTTTTAATTTCCAATCCAGAAACATTATAGAAAAATATGACTGTCAGTTAATAAGAAGGGTTGAGTAATAGTGGCTGTTCTCTGAAATCAGGGATAGGATCCCTCTATACAGCTTGTGTTTTGGGACCTACCTTTTTCAGGAGGAAGAGGTGCAACTGCAGAAAGAAGAAGTGATGCTTTGAACTGCGCTGGACAGCACAGAGGTGCTGAAACCTTCCCAATGATACAGACACACTATAAACACAGCTACTACAGTACACACGGCAGAAATATGCAGCCAAGCAGAACCACTATTAATACAAACACAGAAACACCCAGCTAGACAGGGTCATCTTTAAGATTAAAAAGGAACACCCAACTTAAAAGTATCCACTACACAAAAACACACACAAAGCTAAATAATTAATATTCACCTAGAAACTCCAACCTAAAATAGTACCACCATTAATTCACAGAAATAACCATACACATAGGGCAGCTTTCTATACACCGTAATAACACAGGAATAAAGATACGGCCAGCCACACAGTGCTAAAGTCAATGCACATATAACCCAGCCAAGCAATGACCTCACAGCAAACCTGGTTACCAGCAACAACACACTAACACAGGTACCCACTGCAAGGCAAAGATAAACAGCCAGGTGACCACACACTACATACACATATCCCACGCAAGCTCACAACCTGGCAATGCTGTCCCTGAGCAGCACAGTGATAGTATTACTGCACACACACACACACACACACACACACACGCAATGCTGTCACAGCACAGTGATAGTATTACTGCACACACACACACACAAGCAATGCTGTCACAGCACCGTGATAGTATCACTGCACACACAACCAGGCAATGCTGTCACTGAGCAGCACAGTGATAGTATTACTGCACACACACAGCCAGGCACTGACCTCTCTAAGAAGATTACCACAGTCACACTGCAGGCCACACGCTGCCCCAGTAACACACCCCCGCAGCCTGTCACACACACTCACACCATCCCTGCAAACACCACTCTCTGCAAATCAGCAGGCCAGGGACACGCCCACAGAATCATACAGCCAATCACCATTGCCGAGCACTGACAAGGCCGTATCCGATAGGGGGACGCAGCTGTCTGTCAGAAGCAGGCACGGTAACGTCCAATGGCAGCAGCTGGTCTGGCGGTTGAATTTGTTTGCTTATTAACTCATTCCTTTCAGTATATGCAGTATAGAGAATATAGTATCTATATATAGTATATCATGCACTAACTCCTTACTCTCAGCAGCACATACATTGCACATGCATGTCCACAGCAATCTCCATTATGCACATACATTACACATGCATGTCCACAGTAATCTTCATTATGCATGTAAATGACGAGGAGCAGCAGCATACCCTATATACAATGATCACCTGTGACAAAAAATATAGTGCTTAGGCGCTCCTATACACAGTGTATTAACGTGATATATTATAAATACAATATTAAATCACTGTGAAGTGTTTGAAAAAAATACACTAATAATTATTTTAAAATATAAAGTGCAAGTGCAAATAATAAAGTTACAAAATCGCAGCTCAACCCTATGAACAAAGGTCCAGATTTATTTTCTTTAGACGGATGTGTCGGAAGCTTTGGGGAGCGCAGGTATCACCATATGCAAAATGAAGCAGAAAAATACTAACCCTAAAATATCTATAGCTTATGTGATATTTAACTCATCGCAAGAGTGTTTGTAACGAGTTAACTATCACATAAGCTATAGATATTTGAGGGTTAGTTACTCCTACTTATTAGTAATTATGTTTTAAAAAGCATAGATTAGTGAGACCGCATCACCATATGTAACAAGAGAATTGTGTAAGGTGAGAGGTGCTCTGGAGCAGCGGTGCGCAAACTGTGGGGCGCGACCCCCAGGGTAGGCGCGACACTGCCGACGGGGGGCGCGGGGTTTACAGAGGCCCCGCGCGCTTCCCGAAGGCACTTAAATTAAGTGCCGGGGGAGCTGCAGGGCCTCTGTAAACCTAACTTACCGTGGCTCCAGCGGCTTCCTCCCTGCGGCGCCATGGCAACGCGGCGTCAAAATGACGCTGCGAGGTCATGTGACATCACGTTGCTATGGCAACGTGACGTCATTACGCCGGAGCGCGGGTAAGTTGGAGTTGGGGGGGGCGCGGGAGCGAGGGGACAGCCGTCAGGGGGGCGCAGGGAAAAAAGTTTGCGCCCCCCTGCTCTGGAGGATATGGTTATAGTGTTAACAGTTTTGATCAAAGGTGATTATGTTTTAACACTGATTATTAATGTTAATTCAATATGTATGTAACCCTTATTCCCCCCCCCCCAGACTCATCTCTGGTGTCTAGGGTGCGTGAGGGCAGATTACATGCGTAGTGGTGGTGCATACCTGCGTGGAACAGGAGGGCCTGAGCTTCCCGCGTTGTTATTGGGGAGACAGGACCAGGCTTCTGGGGTGGTAGCCTCCATGCTTTCTTAGTGGTGCAGCGCCTCCATCTTCTATACTCCCAGGAATATGGGATAGGACCGGTACAGAAGAACCTCCCTGGTCCAGGGGTTGAATGCTCCAAACTCACACAACAGTCTTTGTACAAAAGTATAGTCTCTTTATTGGTCAGATCAGCGACTCCAAATGTAGTGGCGACCAGCAGCCACAACAACAACAGCAAAGCCTCGTTATTCACTCTCCTCCTCTCCTTTCCTCTATGTCTCCCCTCCGACAGGATGGTCTGGGGCGTCAATACCCCGCAGCCCACCTCAGAGGTTAGCCTCTGGGTGGAGACTGGATTCTCCCCATCACCCCCAGCAGCGGGGTGAGGGGCATTGGCCCACCGGGTCTATCGTGCAATCAGCTCTACTCAAAGTGGCTGAGTCTCTCCGCTCCTCTCTCTGCTCCTGTACGGCTGCACAGGTGGGACCGCAGTATCTCCTCCAACTCCTCGGACAGAACAGGACTCGAACTAGCCCAGGACTAACAGAACTGTCACTTACAGGAGCGGCTGCTAAATATAGAGTCAGCCCCACCCCTAATGATGTCAGCAGAGCCTCCCCTCTGTCTCGTGCCTGCAGCAGAGTCAGGGGCCTGCGTCTACCACTCAGGGTGGGCTAGGAAGGGGGAAAACCCATGATAACTACTGGTGCCTGCCCTTAACAGGACTTACCACATTAGGAGTAAGATAGATATAGCCCGTGCTGTTTACAGGGGGCTACACTCTTCCTATGGTGGAATCCAATGGTCCCCACTTGGACCTAGTTTTAGCAGACCCATCCTGCGGCGAACAACCTGGGAAACAGCACACAGTATGATACATTGTCATATACATTGTGTAATGAGGTAGTTAATCGACAACACAACCGGTTCTCCCAACATGGAAAACCCTACAGATAATGCTTTGGATCAGGCTTTCTTACCCGCCGCCCATTATGATCCGTGACGGTCACAGCGAACGATTGGACCGGCCCATGCTCAGGACGATAAGTTATACCATGCATGTAGATACATCTACCTATGCTCCATATGCGGACTAATTCGCTTATTTTATCCTCATTATGATATCCTCCCTGACCGAACTTGGTCCGAAGATACTCCTGCACAGCTTTCCTGAGCCAACTATCCCTATTCTCTTCTATCTCTCTCATGATGGGCTCAGGCACATAAGGATTACTCATATCCGTGGGACTGCCGGTATCTAGCAACTATGGCCCGGTCAGCTCGACTAAGTTTGGTGAGCTTGCGATGCCCCGCCCTGCTTGGCAGTACCCAAAACACAGGCTCTTCCGGAGCTACGTCATCGTACAAGATACTGGGGCCTCGGGGTACAAAAATTTTCTGTTCTATCTCCCGAAACCTGTGATCTAACTCATCCTCCACCTCCTGCGGAGTGAAAGAACCAGCCGCCCACCAATGGTCTACTACATTGTTCTTAATTAATAGGAACCGTGTACGGTCCATCCTCTCGTGGTATTCCGTGAACAAAGGTGCCCACCATTTGTCACGGTGCTCGTACTCAGTGGCAGGACTAGGGCGTTCTACCTCCGACTCTACCTGAGATTATACACCGGACGTACCCGCATCAGTAGATCGCGAGCAATCTCTCCTCCCTTTGGCGTTGATATATCTAGTAGGATTAATTTTGTGAACCACTTTTCTGGTAGGCCCAGCCTCTACTGGAGAGTGGGACCCACGGGCCCTCCCTCTAGCTGCAGGAGAAAATGGCACAGGGTTAGGCACAGGTATAACACTTGAATACGGTATCTCCCCATCAGAACCCTCATCGCTCAATTCCCAATCCCACAAGTCCTTGGAGTATTTGGGGTATTTACATAGCTTATCCCTGGTAGGTCCCAGGGACACTACTCGTGATGGAGCAGGGGCAGTGGCCGGGCCGATGGAGCTATGGGCTGGGGCAGGGGCAACGTTCATGTCATTGTCCAGCAAGCGGGTGATACCGCGACCAGTGGACACTTTCTTGGACGCGCTCTCCGCCATGCATCTGGCTTCCCTGGAGGGGCCTCGACTCTGTAGGGTAGCCAGG
Organism: Ascaphus truei; assembly: GCF_040206685.1. Classification (NCBI taxonomy): domain Eukaryota; kingdom Metazoa; phylum Chordata; class Amphibia; order Anura; family Ascaphidae; genus Ascaphus; species Ascaphus truei. Next base: position 381,658,759 of record NC_134483.1, read on the forward strand.
GCAATGGCTGAATCTATGCTTCGTGAGGAGAACACTCCTCCTGGCCTTCTTTTTCCGGTGGAATCAGAAACTACGTCATCAGGGGTGCCCGCAGAATCTCCATCCGCTTTGTGGTCACGCACCGGAAGTGCGTCAAGGACCGGCATGGGCGGTGGCGGAGCTTCCGGTGCACGGCCGGACGAGTAGGCCTCAAGCCTCTCCTTCTCGTCCTCCGCGGTCGCTGCTGTAACCTGGCGGGGGTGAGGGGGTGGTGGAGTCTCCTTACCGCTCCGCTGCTGTTTGATGATATCGGGCTCCTCTAGGGTTGTCTCGGTCTCCGTCTCCGCCGCACTGGGAGTCACCACGGCCGTGGGACTCTTACGGGCCTCTGGCCGCACCAGCGCTCGCCGTCGGAAGGTTTCCGGACTCGTCTGCTCCCTCTTGAGTCCTCTGGGGTGGCTCGCCTGTAGGCGCATCGCCACCGATGTCACACCAACCTCTTCCTCCGAGGATATCAAGATCGGTTCCTCCGCTAGGGAGTCACCCGGTTCTTCTGCGATACAACCAGTGGGTATAGGAACAAAGTAATCTCGCTCTGGTACCTCCACTGCGGTCGCGCTCTTCTCCGTCGACAGCTCGCTCAGTTTAATAGCGGGCTGGGCCTTGGTTCCTCCCGCTTGGGTATGAAGGGGAACCAGGGCAGTCTTGTTTTTGCCTTCCACCAACTTCGTTAATGTTCCCGGAGAGGCACCCCGCGGGGTCTCGATCAACGGCCAAGGCTCGTTCGGCCAAAGGTAGAACGTGCCACATTGAGAGCATCGGGCCTTGGTGCTTGGTACCGCGCCCGGTATCCCGCAGTGGACGCACAAACACCGGAGGTACTCGTCTCAGCTACCTCCACTACCAGTAAGCCTCCTGGTAGTTGGTAAATTGAAGTGTTCATCTCGGACATGGTTCGCTCAGGGTTGGAACAGCTCAGTGTCTCAGCTCCTTGCTCCTCTAATGCCAGACAGAAGTGAAGCTCCTCGCTATGGCTTCCGGTCCCTCCCTTCACTGGGGAGGACTCTCCTGATTGGCTCTCCTTGGGCCCCCTCCCTCTGGTGGAATCCAGAGGCGGGGCATTTTCTCCTTTAGTGTGACGTGGCTTGGCTTTCTGACCAGTCACAGCACATGTGGGTGGGCTTTCGGCTTTCGCACCGCTCCGCTCCTCCTGCAAGGAATCTGGGTTTGGCGCCAGACTCTTGCACATTTCCCGCCACTTTGATCTCACTGTCTCTTTGCACAATTCACGTGCTTGCTCCAGGATTGGTGGGAACCGCCATTTTAGATCGTCTCTCTTGCTCCGCGGAGCCCATGTAGGGATGGCCGCCATTTTGGATGCGTCCTCCAAATGTCCATGGGCCCTATTCTCAGTGTCTACTGGGCATCTCGTACCTAAAATCTGACTAACCTCCAAATGTGTGCTCTGCATTCTGTTTCCTACTAATATGAGGTGGCTTTACTCCAGGCTCAGCGGAACTCCTCTCCTCCATGCACTGTACTCGGTGTCTACCATGCAAGTGCTCTGTGGTGCGTTTGTGTGGGTGATAGCTAGTGTACTTCTCTTTCTTAGATACGGGTGTCTCTTACTTTTGGCCACTCATAGCGCGGGCCCTGGGCCATGGTCCTTGGACTCGTTAACAGACTGACCCCCCCAGTTGCCTCACACTATCTGCCTCAAGAGACTCGGACAGCTATAGCTAATCACCCCTCCTTCGCCACCTCCTAAGGGCGCCAGCGTACTGTGCGAGAGTCTACGCTCCCCTGACTACCCTCGGTATGTGCAATTGCGCCCTTCCTTCTCCAGCACTTGCACGGAGAGTGCATCTCACTCTTCCCGTTCCACCTCGCTATAAGCCTGACCTGTTCTGGCATATATCTCTCAGCAGTGCCTCCAAATGTAACCCTTATTCCCCCCCCCCCCCCCCAGACTCATCTCTGGTGTCTAGGGTGCGTGAGGGCAGATTACATGCGTAGTGGTGGTGCATACCTGCGTGAAACAGGAGGGCCTGAGCTTCCCGCGTTGTTATTGGGGAGACAGGACCAGGCTTCTGGGGTGGTAGCCTCCATGCTTTCTTAGTGGTGCAGCGCCTCCATCTTCTATACTCCCAGGAATATGGGATAGGACCGGTACAGAAGAACCTCCCTGGTCCAGGGGTTGAATGCTCCAAACTCACACAACAGTCTTTGTACAAAAGTATAGTCTCTTTATTGGTCAGATCAGCGACTCCAAATGTAGTGGCGACCAGCAGCCACAACAACAACAGCAAAGCCTCGTTATTCACTCTCCTCCTCTCCTTTCCTCTATGTCTCCCCTCCGACAGGATGGTCTGGGGCGTCAATACCCCGCAGCCCACCTCAGAGGTTAGCCTCTGGGTGGAGACTGGATTCTCCCCATCACCCCCAGCAGCGGGGTGAGGGGCATTGGCCCACCGGGTCTATCGTGCAATCAGCTCTACTCAAAGTGGCTGAGTCTCTCCGCTCCTCTCTCTGCTCCTGTACGGCTGCACAGGTGGGACCGCAGTATCTCCTCCAACTCCTCGGACAGAACAGGACTCGAACTAGCCCAGGACTAACAGAACTGTCACTTACAGGAGCGGCTGCTAAATATAGAGTCAGCCCCACCCCTAATGATGTCAGCAGAGCCTCCCCTCTGTCTCGTGCCTGCAGCAGAGTCAGGGGCCTGCGTCTACCACTCAGGGTGGGCTAGGAAGGGGGAAAACCCATGATAACTACTGGTGCCTGCCCTTAACAGGACTTACCACATTAGGAGGAAGATAGATATAGCCCGTGCTGTTTACAGGGGGCTACATGTATTTTTATTATTAATACATGTATATTTTTCAACATATTTATTTGTTATCTCCTCATCAGTTGTTTAGTTATTGCAGTATTAGCTTTAGATCACTATATTCATATGTTAGGTTTATTATTAATATATCATGTATTGTATTAATTACATTTAATTGTATTGTCAGATATTTTTAATATTATAGATTTTGCACCTTTATTCATTGTTTACATTCCATGTTAGACTGTCCTCCATTTAGACTGTATTAGCCAATAAGGATGCATCTAATGAGATTGCTTATAGCAATCCAAGAACCAATTAGAGTCCAGTTAGGGCTATATATATATATATATATATATGTACACATTTATGGAACGCAGTGAATATGATTCCTGAAGAAGCTGTGTCAAGCGAAACGCGTAGAGTCTGTGGAGTAGGCTCTTGGATACCCTGTCCGTTGAGACCGGATTGCCGACCGTCCTTTTCTGCATTACCGAGTGAAGTGGAAGTAAGGAGACGTGTCACCAGAAGGAGACGCGACGCATAACCGGGAGCACAGCAGACTGAGAGACCTTGTCTATAGACGGAGCGGTGAGGATATCAGACGCCACCCATCTATAGTTTTACATGCCCTTGCTGTTTTTACTTACAGTATGTAAGTGTGATATTATATGTTTAATACATACTTGAAGTATATACAGCCTTGCACTATGGTATCATTTTTTCTTGATTTATGAACACCACACCCGGACCATTATCATCCCATAACCCAGGAAGTGGAGTCTGAAGATCCAGGACCACATATATATTGTGGGATATGCTGTTTATTTTCTGAGTAAATGTGAGTCCCCATTCTGTCAAATTTCTAGAATTTGAGATCCATCTGAAGCATATTACGCTATGTAGTATTTTTCTGCTTTATTTTACATATGGTGATACCTGCACTCCCCAAAGCATTCATATTATGCAAGCTCCGGCATAACCAGATCCATAGTAATATTATTGAATCACTGTGCATGCAAATTACCCAATGCAACCCATTACAGTTTCATAGATGTGTGGCAGTGATACAAAATCTGAAGCAAGCAGATCCGTTGTGATTTCCCAGTGCATATACATATACATAAATACATAAAAAATAAAAGCACCCCTTGTAGTACACACACACACACACACACACACAGTGAGTGATCTCCGAGATCATTAATCTTATCCCAACAATTGTAGTGCACAGATTCATCATGCAGATTCTTTTGTCATTCAATTATTTTATCCCTTGCAGTTTGAATATTCAAAGTGTAGTTATAGGCTTCCACTATTATATATATATATATCTCAAATGGAAATATAACTGTATGCTCATTTGCATGTCTTAGGCAGGTCTGCAACCCCACCTTTCACCATTATCACCCAGCACACAGAACTTCCACTTCAGCAAGGGATTCTGGGAAATGACATGCAAATGACAGTTATATTTCCATTTGCTATATGCTTTGCTGTGGAGGGTTTTTGTCACTTTTTTTACATATATATATATATATGAATTTGTATTGTGTTATAGTATGCATTGGATTTTTGTCTAAATTGTATTAAACAGCAGCTATGTACTGGCATATGTAAATAATCTTACTGTGCCTTTTGTGCCTACCTACACATGTAAATGAAATTAATTTAACCCTCACTTCTTTTGTCGAGGTCTAAGAACATGTGCAGGAGGTACTGTACCAGTAAAATTCCAGATGAAAACTGTTTCAGTAGTAATCTTTCAGGACATTAGTAGTAAGTAAGTAGTAAACCTTAGGGACATTATATAACTAAACTGCTTATATGCATTCTTTTGCCGGGTTAGCTGGACAAAGCCGTATTTTTAAAATACAAATTAACATAACGAAGATCCATAGGACATTATTTAAGTAATAATCCCCTCAGAACAGGGCATTACTGGCCAATAATGCCCTGGCTGGAAGTAATGCCCTGTTCTGAGGGGATTATTACTATTATAGGCTAAATGTAGGCTTTTTTCATAAATAATAGACACTTTTGTATAGTTATATAGATTTTTTTTTTAAATAAAATGGTAAATACATGAAACCACCTCTATATACACTTACACTGCAGCTATCTATATCCACACACTGCCGCCCCCTCTGTGTACACACACACACACACACAGACGCACACACAGCACCTCTACAGACACACACAGCAGCTCAACACACACAAACTGCAGCTACACACACACACACACACACACACACACACACACACACACACACACACACACACACACACACACACACACACACACACACACACACAACAGCACACCACACACAACACAGCACCTCTACACACACAGCAGCTCTACACACACAAGCACACCACACACACACAAACACAGGAGCTCTAGACACACAACACAGCACCTCCTCTACACTCACAATACACCACCTCTACACACACAACACAGCAGCTCTACACACACACACACACACACACAAACTCTGCTGCTACACACATATGCTACACCCATAAACACTGCTGCTGACACTGACACACACACACACACTGGAGCTCTTTATACACACACAGTAGCTCTATACACACACAAACTGCTGCTACACATACAACAGCACAACACACACACACACACACACACTGCGAGATCCTGTCGTTAGTATCCTTAGGCAAGCCGTTGAAAAGAAGAACCCAGCCCTTCTGTAATGTGCTCCCAATGACTTGGTGGCCTTGCTCATGCGGGAAGTGGACAAATTCGAAATAGACAACTGCTTACTCTATCGGGTGGTGCAATACCACAACCACCCGGATAGGCGACAACTAGTCCTCCCTAAGAACTTGCAATACATGGTTTTGAAGTCTCTACATGATGAGCATGGACATCTCGGAGTAGAGAAGACCTTTGGGTTGGTCAGAGACCGCATTTTCTGGCCCAAGATGCGAGAGGCCGTCGAACACCACTGTCACCGTTGTACTAGGTGTATACAGCGCAAGACCCTGCCTACCAGAGCATCACCCATGGGCCATCTGAAGAGTTCTGGCCCAATGGATCTTGTGTGTATGGACTTTCTGTGCATTGAGCCCGATAGCCGGGGAATTTGCAACGTGCTGGTCATCACGGACCATTACACCCGGTATGCCCAGGCCTTCCCCACGAAAGATCAGAAAGCCATCACAGTGGAAAAAATATTATGGGAAAAGTACTTCGTGCATTACGGTCTTCCCAACCGCCTTCACTCACACCAAGGCCGGGACTTCGAGAGCACGTTGATCCGAGAACTGCTCAAAATGCTGAACATCGCCAAATCCCGAACGACCCCGTATCACCCCGAAGGAGAGGCACTGTCAGAACGATTTAATCGAACCTTACTGGACATGCTCGGAACTCTACAGAGTGCTCAGAAAACTGAATGGAGTCGACACGTGGAGGCCCTGGTGCATGCGTACAATTGTACTCGACACGAGTCAACTGGATTCTCCCCATACTTCCTCATGTTTGGGCGAGAGGCGAGATTGCCAGTGGATGTACGTCTTAGAGTCTCGACGGATGGGATACACAATGCTACCCATTTCAAATACGTTCAAAGACTTAAAGACAGTTTGCAGCAGGCCTATCAACAGGCTGAGAAATCTACGGCTAAGCTGAACGCTGGAAATAAAAGGCGATACGACCATAAGGTCAAATATCGTGAGCTTCGTCCTGGGGACGCTGTGTTGTTTCGGAATCTGGGAGTCCCAGGAAAACACAAATTGGCCGACCGATGGAGAGACGGTGTATATGAAATAGAATCCCAGATGCCTGGCCTCCCGGTCTATCGCATCAAAGACACTGAAGGTAAAGGTATGGCATCGTAATCATCTTCTCCCCATTCCACAAGTGGGAGATGAGGAAGCAGAGATACTGGCCACACCGCTCAACGGTGAGTCCAACTTATCAGAGATGGGTCAAGAGACTGTCAATAATGAGACCCACTCTGAAACTCCTGAAGATCCTATGGAAGGACCATCTCAAAGGGACTACTCTGCAGAAGGGGCATCTCCCGGAGGAGCTACGGGTAAAGGGCCCCGTAGGCCAATGCCTACTAAGGTGGCACCAACAGGCCAGCCTTTGGATACACAGAGCCCGTGCTTTGTGCCTAACAGAGACTGTTCAGAGACATTATTCCCCTCAAGGGAAGAGGTTGAGCCTCAGGACTGTGTTTATTACTCCCCTGAGGGAGTTGCAGAAGAACAGCTCTGCCGGAGCCAAAGAGTCAGGTACCCTCCAACTCGGGTAACCTATGATCAAATTGGGGCACCCCATTATGAGGCTCAGCAGTGGTCTTGGAGCAAGATCCAATCTGTCATTGTGATGCTCACAGAATTGTGCAATATTGTTTAGAGTTGTGCATGTGCTAAGTTATATGATCAAACTGCATTTTTATTATATCATTTCTGTACGGGGTGAGTTATGTATCCCAAGCGAGGACGTTGGGATTTTTACCAGGGGGAGGATGTAGCCATGTCCCATGTCGGTGCGGGGGCATGCGCGAGCACAGCGTGCCTCTCTCTTTAATGCGGCCATTGCTAGGGCCGCTGTCGTGTTGCTGTGGTCCCGGCGGGTCGGGGAGCAGGGCGCCGCCATTGCGAGTGGAGTTGCGCATGCGCAGGAGCCAGAAGCGCGGGAGGCCCACAGACAGCTTGCGCATGCGCAGTAAGGACAGTCAGCCCCCAGGGTGCACAGGGGCAGAGCCACATGACCCCAGGGAGCCAATAGGGCTACAGTATGTCCCTGCTCAGGGATGGGTACATTTCGTGGGCTTGGAGCACACTGGTTAGTTGGTGACCGGAGCAGCTAGGGGAAGGAGGTAGGGTGCAGGAGTCAGTGACTCTCTGCACTAGGCCAGCAGCCCCCTGGGTCCCAGATAGCCCTGAGTCACATTAACTGAGTATTGTAGGGACAGGCCCCAGGTTAGGGACCCTGCCCCTTATCAGTATCCAGAGAAAGTTAGGGACACAGCGGACACTGTGTTTCCATCTTGAGGTTTGGGCTCAGACCTCCGCTGCGCAGTCACCCATATCCTCTCTCTTTAGACTGTGGGACATTGTGTGGGATTACTGGACATGGGGTGGGATCACCCGGTGTAAGGGGGGTATCGTCCTGCGAGACGCAGTAGTTAGTGTCTCCTCTAGGGAGGGACACCTGTTGATATTATATGCAAGTACGTTCTATGCTCGCAAGTAAAGTCATTGGTTGTATTATATGCTGTTGTGGGATCTATATATACATATTGTCCTGCGAGGATCACTCCCCCTCGGGTGGGAGCCATCGCAGGTGGAGGCGCTGCACCGAGTACGAGGTTACTCTTATTATTACTATTCGTGCCCCAGGCTCCCCGTGGCGGAGGCTTAGGCCCCCTGTGAGCCTAACAGGTAACGCACCACACCTGGTAACACTAAGTTCCCCGCACACAGACATTATATTCGATTGTATGGGGGAATACCCGTTACACCTCTGATAGTTGCCGTACATTGTTTGGCGACGATATATGTTCATTTGACAGTGAATGATCTTTTCATGGCACATCTTCTGCATTGATAAGATTGGCGTAAAGCAGACGTTGTGGCTATATTTAAAAAGGGAGCTAGATCACAACCAGGGAATTACAGACGTGTAAGCTTAATATCAATAGTATGGAAGCTACTTGAAGGTTTAGAACAGGATCATTTTCAGGAATACCTAATTGATAACAAAATTATGGGTAATAGAATAGATTTATAAAGGACAGGTCGTGCCAAACTAAGCTTATTAGTTTCCTCAAGGAGGTAAGTAGGAATTTAGACCAGAGTAATGTAGTTGATGTGGTGTACTTACATTTTGCAAAGGCTTTTGATACGGTTCCTTACAATAGTTTAATTTTCAAAATAAAGCAAATTGGACTCGGTAAAAATATTTGCACCTGGATTGAAAACTGGTTGTAGGATAGAAAACAGAGTGTTGTCGTAAAATTGAACTTTTTCAGGTTGGGCTAAAGTTGAGAGTGGAGCACCTGAAGGATCTGTACTGGGACCCCTGCTCTTTAACTTATTTATTAATGACCTTGAGGTTAGTGTGGGAGTATAATATTTTCATATTATAAACATACAGTATGCATAACTATAATCAGGCTTTTCTATTCTATTTAGTTATAAAGGAAAGCCTTGCTTTGAGTTGCAGTGTATTATGGGTAGCAGTTAAACAGTAGATATATGAAGGAAGTTTTTTCTCCTATGAACTTTCTTTCACCTTTATAAAAGCTGATTCTGTTATTTTTCTTTTCCTGGTTGGCCCCTCGCTTTTCTCTTATCTGTTAACCCTCTTTCGAGCAGTTAGGCAAGGGAGGGATGCAGTTGTTTTTTGGGGGGAGGGTGGGTGGAGGGGATGAGTGTGCCATATATTCTTTCTTTCTTTCGTCTAATTTACAAAATATAATTGGTAATTAAGTGGAAACAAAACAGGATGTCCAATGAAATCATATGGACTAACATTGAGAAAATTATGTATGCACGCCTTTTTCTAAATGTTATTGTGATGTGCTATTTTATTTCCCCATTAAGTCCTGTAAAAGGTTTCTGGGGATTCAAGAGTTCCCACAGGAATATACTTTTTACTCCAGGATTTTGTGCCACTTGTTATATTCCTTCCTGATACAATCAAATCAAAATCTTACCAGTAAGTGTTGTATGTTCATATGCTCTCTAAATTATTGTTTGGGATCATTTTATTGCTGAACCCAGTTTAATTTATAGACAAAGCGGTAGTGAACGCTCTAGTGTTGCATTGTCAATCCCCTCTTCCCTACAAACAATTGAATATATAGTATAAGGATTCGTTTTTTCACTATATTGTCACACATGGGCAAAAGAGCTTTGAGGTCTCCAAACTCAAGAACACGATTTGTCAAATACTTTCCTTTGCCCACTAAATGATATCTCTATCTTAATGATATCACTTGAGTGACAGGGGGAAGCGGTGACATCAGGCCTGAGCATGTCCAATCATGGGACAGACCTGATGCCCTCTTCCTAGCTGTACTTAAGGGCGGTGCCGCCCCAAATTTAGCAGTGTCTCTACCCCTTTGAGAAAGGCAGATCACACAGCCAAGAGCCTGACTATTGGGCTTTCTCTGGTCCTCTTCCCTTCGGGGGATAGTGAGTGTGGACCATACCTCTGCCTCTGCTAGATGGGCAGGGAAGAGCTGGGACATCTGCGGGTGCCCTTGGCATGTACTGAAGGTCCAGGGACCATCCTTCAGTGGGTAGCTGAGAGTGGGACTGCATTGGGCAGAAGATTGCAGTGTATTGATATTGGTGTACAGACAATAAACTGTTCCTGGCTTCATTGCAGCAGAATCTTGATAGCATTTGTATTCTTTCCCATTCAATTTTTCTTACTAGTTTTGTCCAGCAGATGTCACTGAACGTTAATAGTATGCAGATGAAAAATTCAGCAAATGTCTAAAAATCAAGCTTTAAAATATAATAATTATATATCATTATACAATGACATACAACGAGCTTTAGATTATTTTCTTTATTTGAATATTCTAAAACACATCAATTACATAAGGTTAATTTTGTAACAGCCACATTTGTGCTTTTAGGAAGGTTCCCGTTTGCCCATATTGATGTAATATTGCTATTTTTACAATACATTATCTGCATAATATTAGAAACAGTTCTCAGTTATTTCAAACACAATAATCCCACCTACAGTATATTCAAATGATTTAAACTATAGGTCAGAAGCAAATACAGTACAGTGCTAATGTTTATATTCTCATTCTGTGCCCCTGTCTGGTTACTGTGGTAACTACAAAACCATGCTACAGACATTCAATTAGAAGTCAGCTGAGATGGCTGCTTAATAGGAAATGTTTAGTTTGTGTGCCAAGTAAGAATGAGTACTAATTGTTTTCCAAGCATAAGTAAGCAATTAAATGTGTATTTGTTCAACTCAGATTGATTAAAACAGTGGTTGTAGTTTTTCTTCATTTACCTGAAAGGGGGAATGGGGGGGGGTCTCAAAGCAAGGACACTCTGATCTTATCTCTGGAAGCTATAGAATGCCACAATGCCGTTGCCAGCCATGCCTTTCTAGTGAAAACTGGAACAAATATTTGCTGTTTCCAAGGACTACCAGAGGCAGGACCAGTGCTGCCATGTTCTTGGAGGCCATTCAGATATGTGAAGAAAAATAAATCCTTGTCTCTTTGTGCACTGGTCTTCGTGCAGAAAACTCAATCAAAGGCTGCCTGGCCTTCCTCTCCATAATAAACATGGCTAATTTAATGTTAAATAATCCTATGAAGTATTTTCATAGCTACAAGATCTTTTTTATTCCTTTGTAGAATCAAAGGCAATCTCTGAGCACATTGGCAAGTGTAAATATTGCTAAAGAACACAGAGACCCTCTAAACCTGCGGGAGCTACCGACCAATTTCCCTCCTAAATTCGGATCTCAAATTATACAGTAAAATGCAAGCAAGCAGATAAACCTGATTTTTCCAAACTCCTCATTATCGTTCAAGCTGGAGTTGTGAGCAAAAGGCAGACATCAGACAACACTAGAAAGATTATCAATAAAATTGACATATTAATTCTACCAAACACAAAGCAATCCTATTGAGTCTGGATGCGGAAAAGATATTCAAGAGGATCAGCTGACCTTTTTTAATTAAGATGTTAATGGTCTTTGGGTTCACAGGTGCTTACCTGAAGGAGATTGAAGCATTATATAACCACCCTTCGGCAACCTTAAGACTGCCGAAGGGAAATTCAAACAGGATTAAGATTTCTAATGGCCCCAGACAAAGATGCCCCCTTTCTTTGCTCCTTTTTGCACTAACTATAGAATCATTGGCTTGCACCATAAGGGAGAACCAAATAAAGAGGTAATACAAATTGGCTTCGAATCTTACAAACTTTCTCTCTTCGCTGAAAATATACTAACAATAGCCAACCCTTTAATGTCCCTCCCAAAATGACAGGCGGTTCTCTCAGAGTACAAACTACTTGAACTAGTGGCCACCAGGGGTCTTACCTTATCTTCGAGCCCCATACATACAGCCCGTCTTATCCTGGTGTACGTCATGTGACTCCTCCCCCAGAAGAAGCGTGTCTGAATTTTTTTGATTTTAATTACGTTTTTGAGTCTGTTGCCTTGGGGTCTTTGGATCACTTTTTTGGTCCTATCTCATATACTAAATTCACATCATGATGTCTTTAATTGGATGTTATAACTTTTGAGTGCAATGTTATAGGGCTTTTAGTGACCCCTGGTGGCCACTAGTTCAAGTAGTTTATAGTTTAGTTTCCCTATGCACCAAGTTTTTCAATTTTATACTATTAGGGGAGCGACGAGTCACTATGTTCACGGTTCTCTCAGAGCTCGGAAATTTATCAGGTTCTAAAAATAAACTCTGTTAAATCTGAGGCCTTGAATGTGATCCTCCCAAAACATGATGTGAAATTATAACAGTTCAATTTTAATTATAAATGGAGAGATATGCAGATCAGATACCTGGGTATCTTCCTTACCAAAAACTACAAGGAGTTGTTTGGATGGAATTTTCTCGGGTTTTTCTCCCAAATTAAGAAAGACCTTCAGGAATTGAATAAACACCAGATATCCTGGTTGGGTCGCATCACCTCGGTTAAGATGAATATTTTGCTTAGACTTTTGTACAACATCCAGGTGTTACTAGTAACTATCCCCTCCAAATATTTTAAGGAGATACAAAATACTATATTTCAATTTATCTGGGAGAAGAAGAAACTCAGAACTCCTAGATCAGTCATGCTTACCCAAAGACAGGAGGGGGCCTTGCAGTTCAGAACAAATTAATATTATCTGACTTGTCACTTAAAACAAATGACATACTGGCACTCTGCCCCAAAGCAGTACTGTTGGGCGGACATAGAATCATCTGTTACTATTCCTATGTCACTTCTGGCTATAATTTAGCTGGATAAGGAAAATGCCAAGAGATCTATCCAGAACTTATCATGTAGGATAATAGACTTCACATTAAGTATTTGATACCAAATCTAAATGTAGACTAAAAGAGTCCCCATCTAAACTAGTACCTCTGTGGGCCAACCCACATTTCACCCCAGGACTCATTTCAGGAATATATAATCTCTGTAAGAGCAGAAATATAGTAGATTTTAGGAGCCTAGTATATATGTGGACAAAAAACTGTCCTGCGCTCTGGTATACAGTCTAGGCACCGTAGGTTTCAGTGTGAGCCGATTGAGAGCGCAGTGTGAAGGGCAGATGCAGACCACTAAACAAAATTGGGGCTAGGAGGGAAATCCCTTACCTCTATGTGCTCTCCGATCTGGGTCCTGCTCTCTTCTGTCCTCCGCTTCTCTTGCGTGCATCCGTGAAATTAATGAAGACTGGAGTGGAGAGAGAATCCGGCGCTACTGCAGGCGGCAAAAAATCCAAGCAACTTCCGGTATGTATAAGAGAACTGGCTTTATTCTGACATCACACACATAGAAAACCCAGGCTACACTTCGGCCTCCCCCTGAGGCTGAGGTGTAGCCTGGGTTTTCTATGTGTATGATGTCGGAATAAAGCCAGTTCTCTTACACATACCGGAAGTTGCTTGGATTTTTTGCCGCCTGCAGTAGCGCCGGATTCTCTCTTCACTCCAGCCTAGTATATATCGGCTGAATTCTCAAATTTGAGGAAGTTTGCTCCAAATACTTTCCATTTTGGAACTTTTAAAATATCTTAAAATCAGACACTTTCTCCTCCATACATACTGTACACTGTCTGTTTTTCTACCAGCCATGATGTTCAAAAACCTGTGTAGAAGCAGGAGATATCAGAAAATGACCTCTATATATCAGGAGTTTATTTTGGGTGGTGACGCTCTTGACCATGAATATATGAGGAAGTGGGAAACTGATCTCAATACTGAAATCACAGGATTTTGAATATATATGGGAGGCAGTCTCAAAAACTTAAATCTGTGCAACCACTAAATAATATATACACAAGATAATTATTTTATGGTACCTAAACGGTTGAGTGTAATGTTTCTAGGAACAAAAACCCATGTTGGAGGAAGTGTGGGCTGGTGGGCGATCTTTCTCACATTTGGTGATCATGGCCCATCATGCCCCAAGATCCATCGGTTCTGGAAAATGGTACAGGGCCTATTAGAGGAAATATTGGACATTTCAATCCCATGGCTCCCACTTATCAGTATCTTGACCAAACCTATTGAAAGTTTAAACCCAGCCTACTGATCTCCCACTATCTAACAGCTGTAAGATGCTCAATTGCGGCCATGTACAACACTATTTGACCTCATCAAGGGCGGCAGTAGAGCAGAGATTAGATAAAGTAATGGGGATGGAGAGGCTTGCAGATTTCCTGAACCATAGGGTCAAAACATTTAATAAAGTTAGAAACCCTGGATCAATGGATAACTTGTACCCCTCCCCCCCTCCCCAAAAAAACCCAGAAATAAAATAAGAGACTTTAGGACCTTATGCTAGAGTCCCTTGCGGATACTAAATAGTAGGATTGTGTTTGGCTGAAATGTGCTTTTCCATGTTATTGGGGTAGTACTATAATAACTGTAACTATTAGTGTTAACTGTAGCTGATGGGGACCTTCCCTCCCTATTTTTCTTTTCTACCCCAAACCCCTCAAGTCTCAATAAAAACTTTTTGTGAAAAAAAATCCAATAAAAATGGGACATGAAACAGGAATGATGCAATGCAGTAGCAATAGTGGTGGCATAAATATATAGGGTTCTTTGTAGCCTATTTAAATCTTCATTAGTTGATTAGCATTGCACTTTATAAACTATTGTACAAACTACTGCTTAATAGCTAGATGGTATGTAAACACATGACATCAAGCAGTTATTCACTATTACGTTACCTCTTAATATATGTATGGATCACTCGCATGCACATTTAAATGTGTTGTGAATAGATTGTTTAACATTCAGATTATTTTCAAAGAAGCTATGTTGATATACAGGAACAGTAATCTACACAGTACACTTTTTTTCAAGGAGACCCTTATTTAAATTTTAAGGCAGTAGTAATGCATGTTGTTTGGTAAATTGGATGATATAAAACCGGTGTGTTAAGTATCCGCTGTTTAAGTTTTCCTTTATTGCGGGCTTCCTGTAACAAACTTTCTTCTTTATTCTATTCTGTTTACAGTGCCCAGTTTGTTCCATGAGTCTATTATTAGGTTTGTGCCTTGAATGTGCTGTCCTGCTCATGTCCTTAATTCCTGGGAAGAACATGCATTGAACTTGTCTGTTCTATGCCTTTACCTTGCTGTTGATTCTGTGCCTTACAACATCTGTCCAGGCCATGGTTTAAACCTACTCTCTGGTCCATGCCTTGAAGCTAATAGAGAGGAATACTGGCGCACAGCAAGAGAGTGGGTCACCAAGAAGTATGCTGAAAAATATCCTTTATTGATCCATAAAACTAAAGCACCTCCTACGTGTTTCGTGTATGGAAATACACTTTATCAAGGAGTACTCCGTGATAAAGTGCATTTCCATACACGAAACGCGTAGGAGGTACTCTACTTGTTTTATGGATCAAAAAAGGATATTTTTCAGCATACTTCTTGGTGACCCACTCTCTTGCTATGCGCCAGTATTCCTCTCTATTTGCATCAGTTTATCCCACTGGGCTGCACGCGATTCGAAACATGTGTGATGCGGACACCATATGAACAGTATGTGAGTACTTTTGAATTTTCGTTTACTCATGTTACATTGTGAGTTCAGGGTCTATCCCTTTGAAGAAACAATAGGGGCTTTATCAACAGCCTCATCTTCAGGAATCTATTGGCCCCCACAGAGGACTTCACATCTTTATTTACGAGTCTTAATCTTCATGTTCATATTATTGTCTGTCAATGGATCCAGCCCTGGAGCGCATTAATCACTTATTATCTACCATGCCTTGAAGCTGCCTGGGCACTATCTTAAATCTGCTGCCTGGTCAATGCATGGCCAGTAAAATAATGTCACCTGACTCACATTCTCTGTAGGTTTTCTTTTTTCTTCCTAACTTAAAGTCATGAATTATTGATTAAGCTTCATTAATTTTGCTTCACCCCGATGAACACCTCTTGGTGAGCAGTAGTGATAGCTATGAGCTGAATGTTTGGTCATTTTTACTTTTACTTTTCACTGCTTATGCTGGAAATACTGTACATGTATTATCACGTTTCTGTACTTTCTGTAACCCAAACAGGAGTTTGATTTTATTCTCTACTATTTGTTTAGATTCAATATTGACAGACATACTGTACTGCTGTTATTTACAGATATATAGACAAAAGTAAGCAACAGTATAACAAATAGTATAACACCTTATTCCAAGATGCAGATCACCTTCCAGGAGTGGCAACTGTGCCAATGAGCAAAGAACATGACAGAGAAGATGATGAACACTATAAGATATAAAAACAGCACCAGGACCTGGGAAACTGATAATAACTATGTTTTATTATAACATTATATAAATATGTTGGCGATATTAACAGAAAACCACGTGTGTTTCATTTTACTTCACGGGGAAGTGCCAAGAGTCATTACACTTTGTTGTGGATCCATAATCCCTTTGTTTCAATTTGTAAATATCTTTCTCTCTAATATTTCTAATGTGTTCTTTGTTCTTAACCTTTTGTTTTCTAACAGTACTTCCAATATACATCTTATTACCCGGACATTGTCATATGTAAATAAGAAATTAGGAATTACAATAATGAAGTGTCTGTTACATAGTTACATAGTTACATAGTAGATGAGGTTGAAAAAAGACATAGGTCCATCAAGTTCAACCTATGCTAAATTTAGACAACAGATACTTTATCCTATATCTATACTTACTTATTGATCCAGAGGAAGGCAAACAAAAAACCCCATTAAGGGGAAAAATTAATTCCTTCCTGGCTCCAAGAATTGGCAATCGGATTAATCCCTGGATCCACATCCTTCCCATGTATACTTATTTGGTATATCATGTATACCTTTCCCATCTAAAAAGATGTCCAACCTTTTTTTGAACAAATCTATTGTATCTGCCATCACAGTCTCCATGGGTAATGAATTCCACATTTTAACTGCCCTTATTGTAAAGAACCCTTTCCTTTGTTGCTGGTGAAATTTCCTTTCCTCCAGCCTGATTCTGTAATCCCCAATAGATTCATTAGGAAAAGTGGATTTTTTTTTCTATATCTGCAAGTATGTGTGTATATTTCAATTCATATAGCATCACCAATATACATGGAACTTTACAGAATTAGCAATACAATTCAGGAAGATAATATACATGGCATCACAAGTGCATAAAATAGGAAGTTACAAAGGGAATTATGAACTCCCTGGCCTACAGAATCTATAATCTACATGGAATAATGGCAAACCGACAGAATACAATAGAAGCAATTGCATCATGGGACATATTTGAGGGGGGAAGTAAGAGCACCTGGGATGAGAGGAGTAGCCACAGGCCTAAACTAGCCAAACGTTTCACTGAGGAGGTGAGATTTCAGGTGTGACTTGAAAAGGGGTAGAGGTGGGGATTGTTGTATACTTGGGAGGTGAGGGGGAGGAAATTTCACAAGCAGGGATCCAAAAGTGAGAGGTTTCACAAATTAGATAAATGGAGCAGAGAGGAGACAGTCTTTAGCAGAGCATAAGGGAGGAGAACAGGTTACAGGTTTAGCGGCAGATTAGGGCAAACAGGTATGGATCAAAAGAACATCCGCTCCAGGAAAAAAGGTAAGGCGCTCACCAGCAATGGAGGATTAAAAACAGCTTTAATGAACTACATAAAAAACAAAGAGACAAACAGTGCTAACTACTCTCCCACGCGTTTCACGCCCACTGTGGCGCTTTCTCCTTGGGAGAGTAGTTAGCACTGTTTGGGGCCTATGCAGAGAGCAGCGAGAAGCGCAATCTCGCCAGTTTTTCGCCAAATATGCCTACTGCACCGACACACTTTATTCGAGCAAATACCCAGTATGTACCTGGCAGATATTTGGAATGCGCCGCTCCTCACCTCTGACAAGCCCCGTTGTGTTTGCCTTCCCAGCCTGGGTTCATGCCTGGCTGACAGGCGGCTGATCTGTTAAATGATAATGATTAGGATTTAATAGGCTGCAATGCTTCGCGTGTCTACCAGATGGCATAAATTCATGAATTGTAATGCAGTATATATATATATACTGTGCAGTATTGCAGCCAGTGGGAATAAAATGCTTCAATCCCTGCCTGGAAAATAACCCAATGCACTCGGGCAGAAAACAGTCACAAACCTCAATACACCCGGGTATACCCGAATTCGTGGGACTAGCCGAGCTCGAATAAAGTGTGTCGCCAGTGTATAGCAATTTAGTAAATGGCGAGAAACTGGCGAGATGAGGAAAAACCGCCAGTTTTTTTTTTTTTTTAAAAACTCGCCGCGCGGGTGGCGAGAAGCAATATCTCACCAGTTTTTTTGTTTTAAAAACTCGCCGCGCGGGTGGCGAGAAGCAATATCTCGCCAGTTTTAAAAAAAAACCGTATGCAGGTAGCCCCGATCAGCATCTCGCCGCTGATCGCGCCAATAAAATGGAGAGATGTTCTCCAAATAGCTCCGCCAACAAAAGTTGGCAAGAAGCTGGAGCTGAGCAGCGAGAGGGGACATAAAAAAAGAAACAGGCCCTTTTCCTGGCTCGGATTGATGCCGGGGGGCTCTAGAGCTGATACTCAGGAATATCAGCACCGGAGCCCCCCCCGCCCCCCCGTGCATACGAAGCAGGAAAAATGCACGTGCAGCCCACTTCATTACCTTAGCGGCTAACCGTGCCCACTTTATTGTGGGTAGCGGGGGTGGGTGAAGGGGGTATTTGGCCGTTGGTGTGAGTTTAGGGCTTGTGGGGGGGTTGCGGGTGCAGTTAACCCCTTCACGTCCGTAGCAGTTAATACCGCAACGGTCATGGAGGGGTTAACCCCTCCTGCTACCCCCCCCCCCCCGCAAGCCCTAAACAAACCACCGTTGGGGCTAATACCCCCTTCACCCACCCCCGCTAACCACAATAAAAAAAAACACACACAGCAGCCCCACAATAAAGAAATAACTCTAAATAAATAAATAATTAAATGAATATATATATATATATATACACATCGCCGGAAGAAGAGATCAGTGTATCTCGAAAGCTCGAACAAATAAAAGCATTTCGTTAGCCACAGAACGGTATCATCTATTTATTTTTTGATTATTGAAGCTTGGCTAACACGGTACTGATACCTCTACATATATATATATATATATATATGCAAATATAGCTGTATGCTCATCTGCATGTCATATATATATATATATATATATATATATATATATAAAACAACAACCCCTATAACCCCTAACATACACATATATGCACATCAATGATACTATAGAACGGCGGGGGCCCTCCGGTGTTACCCGCAAGCCTGCAGTACCAATTATGTGCCACCCCCCCAAATTAATGAATAAACACATACATACTTTTAAAGAAATAACCCCCCCCCCCATCCTAACACATACAGTATAGTTATGGCCACAATTACTATTATCCACAAAGGGATAATAGTGAATGTGCCCATTTTAAATACATAAACAGCAATAAATACATTAAATACATATAGCACTTACCCATTACCGGTTGCCACGATGAAGGCCATCCTCCTCTTCATCCTGCCCATACCCCCTCCGCTGCTACAAAACAGACACAAGAATGAAAACATCCAATGTAATGTCCCCTAACCCCTTAATCACCATAGCGGTTATTAACCGCTGCAGTCATTAAGGGGTTAACCCACCCTCACCCACCACTCGGGACGCCTACATACCCTCCCACACTAACCCCCACCCCATGAGGCCTAACCACCCTCACCCACTACCCACAAGGGAGGCCTACCCACATACCGTTGGGGAACCCCCCCCCCCCCCACCTCCAGTACCCACAATAAAAACAATACAGTGACCCACAATAAACATCATTCTATTTATTAAATACATTACATGGTATACTAGAGCCAATCAGAGTAGGGATGGAGTTCCCACGCTCTGATTGGCTACCGTACCATGTGTGGACGGCCATGTTTCTTTTAATGACGTCATCTTAAAGGCAATTGAAGCAAAGCCATTCTGATTGGCTGTGCTTTCATTGCCTTTAAGTGACGTCATCATTTTTTTTTTATCGGCCAAAACACATGGTTTTCACGGCCCAATCAGGGCCGTGGGAACCATATGATGAAAATGTGACGTCATAGGCCTTTAAAAGCCTATGTCGTCTCATTTTGAAGCCAGCCGCCGAGGAGGAAGGACCTCCTACAGAAGAAGAAGGCCAGGGCGTGGCCGAAGACGGGAAGAAGACCCCGGAAGAAGATAGAAGAAAGAAGAATACAGATGAAGAAGGATTACAATTAGGAGACCTGTGGATTGATTTGGATTTTTAGTTTAATGTTTATTTTTTTATGGTTTTTTAATTTATGGGTTCCTGTGCCTGGTGGTTTTGATCGTGAGTAAGCTGTTCAACGGGAGTCGGTGGGGTCAAGTAATGGTAAGTGAACTAAAGAAATGTATTTAATTCAACTTGTTAATTTTTTTAAATTCTTTTCTTTACAGGTTTATTTAATTTTCTGTGGTATATCATTTCTTGCCACTGTATGTATGTATGTATGTCTAGAGAGATATATACATACAGGGTAAGAAATGATAGTGTTTTAAAAGCTTGATTTGATATGTTTTTAATTAATTTGACTATGCATGTATGCTTAAATGTGCGTTTAAAGTATTTTAAAATTAGATAGATGTAATCGTTGCTATTGTATGTTGTATTAGAGGTCAGGGTTAGCCTTGGTTGTCAATTTTTTATGCTTGTTGGTACTTATAAATTTTCACAGGCTAGATTGTTCAGTTGCAGGTTTGAATTAGTTAATTGTTTAATTGTTAGGGATGGAATGTAAATTGTTTAGGGATGGAATGTAAATTGTTTAGGGATGTCATTAATGAATGGTAATTGATTAATGTTTACCGGATTGGTTACAATAGTATATTTGTTTGGAGTTATCTGTATTTTGCTTGCAATGTTATTGTTAACATTCATGTGCAGAATGTATATGGTGCTTAGATTGTATGCATCATATATACAATGTAAATGCAATGTGTTGATTGTGATTTGAGGTTTTTGATTGGCATTTGATCTTTTTGATTGTAATATCAGTTAGGATTATGAAAGGAAATTAATTGTATTGTAGTGTGTATTTATGGAGAACTGTTACTTTGAGTACAGCATGTTTTTGATAACCCTTCTACATTTATTTGTATATTGGTTCATCATGTGTGTGTGTATGTATATATATATATATATATATATATATATATATATATATATATATATATATATCTCTGTATATATATATATATATACATATATATATATACATATATATATATATATATATATATATATATATATATATATATATATATATATATATATATATATAGTTATACGTTACCGTTCCAAGGATTGGTAAACAAGAGACAGCACTCAGTGTTGAAAATCAAAGTGTATTAGTGAAAGCAAAAATACATCCAGAAACCCAACGTTTCGGTCCTACAGAATGGGACCTTCCTCAGGGGGATACAAAGGGAGAATGACACAGTTCACCACATATTTATACATCAAACACTGAAAGTCAATTAACCAATCACCATCACCCAATTAAATTAACACAAGAAACCTGCAGCTCTGATGTCATGTGTTGATTAAGCTTACATAAGATTCCTCCATACTGCTAATCACCCAGCTGTGTATTCATCCATTGTCATGGTTATCAATGGGTGTGAGCTCTGATTGATATGGCAGGGGCAATAGGGAGAGGATATCTAAAGAATTAAGGCAGGTTGTGCCATACATAAGTGAAACATAATAAAACCAGGGACATATATATCAAACACTGGAAGTCAATTAACCAATCCCCATCACTCAATTAAAATAACACAAGAAACCTGCAGCTCTGATGTCATGTGTTGATTAAGCTTACATAAGATACCTCCATACTGCTAATCACCCAGCTGTGTATTGCATCCATTGTCATGGTTACCAATGGGTCTGAGCTCTGATTGATATGTCAGGGGCAGCAGGGAGAGGG
Organism: Ascaphus truei; assembly: GCF_040206685.1. Lineage (NCBI taxonomy): Eukaryota > Metazoa > Chordata > Amphibia > Anura > Ascaphidae > Ascaphus > Ascaphus truei. The sequence goes on from NC_134483.1 coordinate 381,680,797, forward strand.
TTTTTAAAGAAGTAAAGCAGGTAGTGCCATACATAAGTGAAACATAATAAAACCAGGGACATATAGGTGTGGGGGAGTGTGGGGGAGTGGTGGGGATCATGATAGGAATGTACTGACATAACTAGAGGGCAGAGCCAGACTATGTCATATGAACCATAAGTGCATATGGGAATACCACAATACGTAGAACTTGCATGTAAACAAATGATGAATAAATATGCATAGACTTCTAACCAAAGGAGAGCAACAGAGGATATTATACCATGAAGCACATCAGTGAAATTAATGTGATTGTCCACACACGCACATGTCCATAGGTATCATCAGGATCTGACCTAAAGAAAACAACTTAGCTTAAAATCCTCGTTAAGCCCTTTTGGGGTCATTGTACTTAAATCAAAGATAGCTTTAGCTTCCAGCTGTAATAGTAGTTTATTCCTGTCGCCACCCCTGGTAGGGGCACGAGCCTGTATAATGGGCATGCATCTTAGAGTTGGTAAACTGTGTCTGTGTTTCCTGAAGTGTCGTGCCACCGGTTGGTGTTTCAAATCATCGTCATCTTCAGCACCCAGAAGTGCCTTCCTGATTGCACATCGATGAATACTGATACGTTCCTTTAACATTCTCATCGTCTTTCCGACGTAGTAGAGCCCACATGGGCACTTGATGAAGTACACTACATATTTAGACTCACAGTTTAAATATTGTTTAATTTTTGTAGATTTGCCAGTCTGAGGGTGAGCAAAAGTACTTCCTGTTTGCATAAACTGGCAGTTGGTACAGCCATGGCATCTGTATGACCCCGGTTTTCTCGCCAGCCAGGTCTTTGCTGGCATGTATTTGTCAACGGGATCAGAATGTGTAAGCAGATCTCCCAGATTTCTGCCTCTTTTATAACAAAAAAGGGGTGGAGCATTAAAGTCTTTCCCAATCCTGCGATCATTAGCCAATATATGCCAATGTTGTTGTATAGACCTTTTGATATGTCCAGATGCAGTACTGTAAGTGCTGACCACCTTACAGCGATCAGAATCAGTGGTCCTCATTGTTGGTGACAGCAGCTCCTCCCTCTTTGGGATCCTGGCTTTGATGAGTGCCTTATTGACTTCTTTGGGATCATATCCCCTCTCTAGAAAGCGAGAGGCCATCTCCAGAAGTGCACACTCCACTAGTTTGGGGTCACTCACAATTCTCCGGACACATAGTAGTTGTGAGAAAGGGAGACCTGCTTTTAATGGTGGTGGATGATGGCTGGTTGCATGTAATAATGTGTTCCTATCTGTGGGCTTCTGGAATAGACATGTGCAGAGTTTTCCATTGTCCTTATAAACAATGGTATCAAGAAAAGGAACTTCAATGGTACTGTAGCTAGCTGTGAACCTAATTGTACATGGAATTTTGTTTAGATACTCAGTAAATGATAGAAGCTCTGTTTCCAGTCCTCGCCAGACCAGGAACACATCATCAATGTAGCGATAGTAGTTAGATATACGGTCCGCAAATGGGGCATCGGTAAGCAAATGGGTGTTCTCGTAGGTATCCATGAACAGGTTGACATACGCCGGTGCCATGTTTGACCCCATAGCGGTGCCTGTTAGTTGCAGATAAAAGGTTTTCTCAAACCTGAAGTAGTTCTTATGAAGTATCACCTCCAGCAGCAATAACAAGTATTCTGGAGGCGGCCCCTTGTGCTCTGCAAACTTACTGATTAGCAGTATGGAGGTATCTTATGTAAGCTTAATCAACACATGACATCAGAGCTGCAGGTTTCTTGTGTTATTTTAATTGAGTGATGGTGATTGGTTAATTGACTTTCAGTGTTTGATATATATGTCCCTGGTTTTATTATGTTTCACTTATGTATGGCACAACCTGCCTTAATTCTTTAGATATCCTCTCCCTATTGCCCCTGCCATATCAATCAGAGCTCACACCCATTGATAACCATGACAATGGATGAATACACAGCTGGGTGATTAGCAGTATGGAGGTATCTTATGTAAGCTTAATCAACACATGACATCAGAGCTGCAGGTTTCTTGTGTTAATTTAATTGGGTGATGGTGATTGATTAATTGACTTTCAGTGTTTGATGTATAAATATGTGGTGAACTGTGTCATTCTCCCTTTGTATCCCCCTGAGGAAGGTCCCATTCTGTAGGACCGAAACGTTGGGTTTCTGGATGTATTTTTGCTTTCACTAATACACTTTGATTTTCAACACTGAGTGCTGTCTCTTGTTTACCAATCCTTGGAACGGTAACGTATAACTACATTCTCTATATGGGATGTGCACCTGTGGCTTACCAGCATCTATTGGAGTGCCAACTGCCTTATCTGACTCTATATATATATATATATATATATATATATATATATATATATATATATATATATATATTTGCATGATGAAGCCAATGTACAAATTCATGGGTGAAGGGTGGGTATCGGGCCAGTGTGGTTTAACCCCTTAATTACCTTTGCGGTTATTATCCGATATGGTATTTAAGGGGTTAATTGATATCTGAATGTAATTGCAATGTATTGGCTTTGTATTGTCTATGTGTTTTGTGGGCAAGACAAGGATGTTGCTAGTGACTGAGACTTCTTATTGATAAGGTCAGTAGTACTTAATTTATTTGAATATGCTAGTTAATGTTTTTAATAATGGGCAAATAATCTATTATCGCTATCTGTATAATAGTTATTTTGCACATTATTGTACTGTAGGTGTTGGGGGGGAGGGGTATGTATTGAATGTATAGGCCAGGTTTATTTTTTTGTACATTCAGGGTTTGTTCCGTGGTTCCGCGTGGGACCTCTGGAGACCACCTGCGGGTCTCCATGGGTATCTCACGGATATCAGGCTTGTGGTTCCACGGGTGACACATGCGGGGATGAAGCGGTGGCCTCACATCTGTGGGGGCACCGCGGACCCGTAGTCTGCGGGGATGAAGTGGTGGTCCAACATCCGAGGGGGGAACCGCTGACCCATAGATGCGGGGATGAAGCGGTGGTCCCACATCCGTGGGGGCACCACAGACCCGTAGTGAGCACTCGTGAGTTCCCCAGACCCTTGTGGGAACCACCCAATGCCCCGCAGACACCTGTGGGTCTGAGCCGGGGCTCCCAGACATCCTTGGGCCTACCGTGGGGACCCAATTGTGGCCCACGGTGAAACAAGGAGACCACCTGGGGGCCATGGTGCTTGGCGGGACCCACCAGCAGGCCTCCAGAACCTGTTTGAAAAGGGCTGCTGGTACCCTGTAGGTCTGTCAGGTGCCCCGCCAGCCCACCGGGGACTCGCATGGGGCTGGGGTATGAACCCTGTATGTAAAAGGATAAATCTTGTATTTATGGGGGGGGCACAGGGGGTGGGTAATGTATTTAATAAATAGAATGATGTTTATTGTGGGTCACTGTATTATTTTTATTGTGGGTACCGGGGGTGGGGGGGGGGTTCCCCAACGGTATGTGGGTAGGCCATCCTTGTGGGTAGTGGGTGAGGGTGGTTAGGCCTCACGGGGTGGGGGGTTAGTGTGGGAGGGTATGTAGGTGTCCCGAGTCGTGGGTGAGGGTGGGTTAACCCCTTAATGACTGTAGCGGTTAATAACCGCTATGGTGATTAAGGGGTTAGGGGACATTACATTGGATGTTTTCATTCTTGTGTCTGTTTTGCAGCATCAGAGGGGGTATGGGCAGGATGAAGAGGAGGATGGCCTTCATCGTGTCAACCGGTAATGGGTAAGTGCTATATGTATTTAATGTATTTATTGCTGTTTATGTATTTAAAATGGGCACATTCACTATTATCCCTTTGTGGATAATAGTAATTGTGGCCATAACTATACTGTAAGTGTTAGGGGGGGGGGTTATTTCTTTAAAAGTATGTATGTGTTTATTCATTAATTTGGGGGGGGGCACATAATTGGTACTGCAGGCCTGCGGGTAACACCCGAGGGCCCCCGCCGTTCTATAGTATCATTGATGTGCATATATGTGTACAGTATGTTAGGGGTTATAGGGGTTGTTGTTATATATATATATATATATATATATATATATATATATGTTTCTTTTTTTATGTCCCCTCTCGCTGCTCAGCTCCAGCTTCTTGCCAACTTTTGTTGGCGGAGCTATTTGGAGAACATCTCTCCATTTTATTGGCGTGATCAGCGGCGAGATGCTGATCGGGGCTACCTGCATACGGGTTTTTTTAAAACTGGCAAGATATTGCTTCTCGCCACCACACGGCGAGTTTAAAAAAAAAAAAAAAAAACTGGCGGTTTTTCCTCATCTCACCAGTTTCTTGCCATTTACTAAATTGCTATAGGCATATTTGGCGAAAAACTGGCGAGATTGCGCTTATCGCTGCTCTCTGCATAGGCCCCTTAGACCCACATTTGTTAGCCTATTTAATGTGGCATTAATGTCCCGTGAATCATAATGTAGTATTCATTAAAGAAAATAATGCGACATTAACCAAGATTTACTCCTGTAAAAAGCATGGGATTATTAGTAACGAAGGTAGAATAAGGTGTGAATGATCTCAGGATTAAAGTGAAGGTAGATTTAAACCTTTCCAGAGATGAAGGACCATGTCCTCAGTGCGGGGAAGGTCCTCTATCCCTTTGTCTTAAAGACCTCTGGAAAGTCTGAACATTTGGAGCTTTGTTCCATCGAAGCGTTGTATATGATCATTCATTATTTTGAGACCTATTTTAATTAAGTAGAAATAGCTATGCTAGTCCAGTTGCGGTAGAGCAGAGTAAATGAGTACTTCAGGATTAGGGGGTACCTTTTTTATTTGGGCTAAATTGATATTATAAGACAAGCTTTATCTTGTCTTACAAGACAAGAGTTTTTTTCCCATCAAGCAATTCTGATTTACAAAGATTCCATGAGTTTAACACAGTTGTAAAATGAAAAAATGAAAAAACAAGATTGCAATCTAAGGCAGATGAGTAGGAAAGGAATGGCAGACTGAATGGTAAATAAACAAATGGCAAAAAATGGATGAAAGGGACAGTGAGACATAGGCCCATATGGTAACATCCATCAGCATTGTGTAGGGGGGTGAGAGTGCATGGGGCAAGAAGGGGTTTAACTGTAAAATTAACAGAGAGGCAGGGAGAAACATTACGATAGTGTGTTAGGAACCCAGCATCAACATGAACTCCTCTTGTTTTAGAATCAAAGTTTATTATCATTTGGAGTTCAAATGTTTTCCGTTCTTAACTGCTTTTAAACATTCCATTGAGGGTTTGGATTGTTTAAAATTATTTATGGAATGATCTGGCTCTTTGCGCTTAAATCTTTCTTTTGCCAGATTATTGGTAACGCCCGTTATTCTAAATGTAGTGCAAATTTCAAAGCTCATTACAGCCTAAATTACATTCATTCCATGTTCACTAAATAAAACAGGTGGTTTAGACGGCTGCTTTATAAAAAAGGGAAGCAATAAAAACTATTGTGAAATACATGCAAACTGTGGAATTTAGAGAGAGAAATATAATTCAAACTTCCAACCATTCTTAAAAAATATTTTCTTTATGTAGAATAACACTTTTAAAATGTTCAGTTTCAGTTTTCCGATTTCTTAACATACAGTACCTCATACAGTGTAATTCAATGTTTTTTTGGGGGCATTAAAAACATTTTTTGGTAATAGCACCATTTCCAAAATACACCCAATGTGAAAATAGGAGCACTCCCAATTTCTTTTTCAGTACTGCCACAGGTGCCCAGCCTTCCACAGTGAGTGAGCAGCAATATGCAAAGGCAAAAAAGAAGACGTCACTCCATTGAACTTGTGCATAAAGATCTGGAGGTTTATTGTAGGGTCGATGTTTCTTGACAAAGGTCCGAAGCAGGGACTGAAACATCAAGCCCTCAATACACGTGCACATCTTTATGTACAAGTCCACACTATGAAGATAAAGGTTGCTACAGAGAAGATAAAAAAAATGAATAAAGTGCGATATATGGGGGAAAAACCGGCTACATCTTTAATTTGGATTAATTATACTGTAGACGGTTAGACCTGGGGAAACCTAATGCTGATGCTGGAAAATGATGTTTGTCACATGAACCTATGGTCAAAATCTTTCAATAACTTTTTGTGCTTTGTTTTGTTAGTTGATAATATTTTCAATGGGAATGTTTCAATGTATGCATGCAAAGCTGTATTGGCCCTATATCAATGTGGCAGTGGCAAAAAGTAGTAACATACAGTATGCAATTATTAATAAATGATTGCTAAAAGCTTTACCTAATTGTGTTATTTGATATACCCAGCTGCAGTTTGCTTGTTGGAATAATAACGCAGATACAGTATATTGTAATACAGAATTTTAGAAATTAAATATAGTGTAATAAGTAGAATTGTATCTCAGTATCTCAGTATTCACTGCTCAGAACAATCTTATGTTTAATTCTTAGTGACCGTGCAACATTTCAGTTCTATAGAATTTAAAATCAAACTTTAAAGAGAACAATTCACCCACCTGCAGAGTAAAATCCTGGCGGCATCTTTCTGGCTCTCTGGTCTGAATTGCTACTTTTAGTGTGAAAAGAGGAAGAGAACAACAGTGATATTATTATAGTGTTGCAGGTGGGTAAGCGGAGGCGGAAGGTAATTAGGAAAAGTATGAGTTTGTCCGAAGTGTCACTTTTACAGTTTAATAAGGTACCCCCTGTGTATTTTTCAGGAGGGGAGCATTTTTTTTAGGTAATACACCCGGACGGACACGCTATTAAAATGCAAGACATTTTAATCTAACATGAGAGTAGTTGACCACTGAAAGGTAATAGATTCATAGAACAGTCCGCAATTAGCTTATTTTAACCAAATGAGCACGTCTGCGCGTTAACCAAGTTAGCACGTATGCGCAAAAACATTTAGCGCATCCACTTGCACTGTCCAATGAATTTGACCGAACAAGCCTAACTTCTGCTGCTAAAGTGTTAAATTCTTTATTCTCTTAAATGGCACAATAGACAATTATAGCAAACTTTTTAAAGAACTGTTATAAAACTAGCACCAATGAATTTGGGGAAAAATCCTTACTGATATTCATACTCTTGGACATCCCGAGATCACTGTACAGATAATAGCTTTATTTCATACAGCGCTTTTCTCAGAACGGAACTCAAAGCACTTCAAAATAACAGTATATAGTACGCGGTATGCAGCACATGGTAATTTTGCAGACATAGGGGGCTATGCACTAAGCTCAATGCTTTTACGTCCGGGTGAAAAAAAAAAGAAGCACGTCCGTTTAAAAGGTGAGTCCGGAGATTCGATTCACTAAGGCCTTAAGCCCATTTTCTAAATTACGTGCTCAAAACAGTCACAGCGTACGTGTTGCTTTTTTCCCCCTGGTAGCGTTCTTAAACTTCACGTACGCTAGCTGATACAAAAAATAAGCCGCCTGTAACATTTGCATGGAGATTTGGCATCTCCATTCAAGGCAGTTACAGGCGATCGTACACTAAATAAATACATTTTAATAATAGTGTACATGAGCATGGGGTCTCCGGAGCTGAACCGCATTGGTTTCAGGTCCGGGAACCCCCTACTTCAGGAGATACAGGCCCCGTTATGGGGTGCCGGTATCCCCTGCACTTTCAAGCTCCCGCGTCACGTGACCGGGATATTTACATTCTGCAGGGGATACCCCATAACAGGGCCTGTATCTCCTGAAGTAGGGGGCCCCCGAGGCTGAAACCAATGCGGTTAGCTCAGGAGACCCCCTACACATCTACACTACTGTCAAAACACACATATCAATAAACAATAATTCCTTACCGTATCGGCTATCTGCAATGGTAATGAAGCTGCATTAATGTACATTTTAATACTAGTGTGCCAGAGCAGGGGGTCCCTGAGCTGAACCGCATTGATTTCTGCCACAGAGACCCCCTGTGTCCCGAGTTACATGGCAAGGTATGGGGCATCAGTGCCAGTGTCGCCGCCATCTTTATAGCGTCCCATACGTGACGTGGACGCTATAAACATGGCGGCGACATTGGCACCGATGCCCCAAACCGGGTCCTGTAACTCGGGAAGCAGGGGGTCCCTGAGGCAGAAATCAATGCGGTTCAGCTCAGGGGACCCGCTGCTCCCGCACACTATTAATAAAAATACATTAAAGCAGCTTCATTACCTTAGCGGCTAACCGCTAAGGCAATGAAGGGGTTAAGGCACAATAGCATGTTTATTGGGGACAACTGCCCCCAATATACATAGCATTATACAACACACATCCCCCCTGTCCCCTAACACATACAATACAGTAATGGGCAAAATAACTATTATCCACATATGGATAATAGATTATTTGCCTATTATTAAACACATAAATCAGCATAAATAAATTGTGTTCTACTTACCCCCTGGCAATGATGGGATCCGGTCACCCACCCTGCCCCCATTCATTTGTACAGTGGGATATATATATATATATATATATATATATATATATATATATATATATATATATACATATATATATATATATATAAACATATATATATATATAAACATATATATATATATATATATATAAACATATATATACATATAACACCAATATACAAATAAATGGTTCAGGATTACATAAACATATCTACATAAAAACATCAAATCTGAATCTCATAATTATCACATAATAAAATTAATCCAGCAGCGCTTTTAAAAATAAATGATATGTCCTTCCCAACAAACCAGCAGTTAGACAAATGTATATCAAATGTGACACAATTGCAATGAGTGTGTACATGATGCAATTAATCTGTGCATCATGTAACACTATGCAAAATCTATTTCTAAATAAAATACACTATGAACCACCAATGCCATGCACAAAATCAAATAGAAACTAAGCAACATAAATACATTTACCATCAATTAATCAATTTCCTAAATCAATTACAATACAATCCAAATCAATTATACAATTTCCTATTCAATTCCTAAAGCCAAACCATTGCCAAATAAATTCTAAGTCAAAGTAACCACCATCATTCCAATCTAACTACCAGAAATAAACCATTAAAAATTACATGTTACTAAATAAAAATTACATTACACACACCAATGTATAAATTAAGCTGCTAAATACATTTGTAATACATGAAAAGAACATAAACATTAGCAAAACAATCATTCCTTATCCCTGTATGTCTATCCATATAGATAGATATACATAACATACAGGGGCAATAATAGAGCATAAAAAACAATGCATTTACATCCAAAAATCACATATAATATACCCATTCAGTGTCCCTGAATGTGTGTATGTATATCCATAGGGACATAGATCAATTCAGGGGCATTAAATGGAAAATAAAAAATAAAACACATGAATGAAAAATAAAAAAAAAACCTGTAAAAGTTAAAATAATAAACTTTTCTTTTGTTTACTTACCATTAGATGCCCACTCACCGAAATCCAGGGGACCCGGAAGCACTGGAACCAATCCACAGGTAACCATAAAATAATAAACCCTTACAATCCACAATGGTGTCTTCTTTCTTCTATTTGTAATCCTTTCCGTCAGTCTTGGGGTCTTCTTTTCTTCTTTGGTGTCTTCTCCGTCTTCTTCCATCATCTTACGCCACGGCCTTCTTATCTTATTAGGAGGGGAGGCCTTCCCTCCTCAGCGTCTGGCTTCAAAATGAGACGACATAGGCTTTTAAAGGCCTATGACATCACGTTTTGGTCAAATGGTTCCCACGGCCCCGATTGGCCCGTGAAAACCATGTGATTTGGCCGAACAAAAAAAAATGATGACGTCATTTAAAGGCAATGACGCCAGCCAATCAGAATGGCTGAGCTTCAATTGCCTTTAAGATGATGTCATCAAAACAAAGATGGCCGGCGACACATGGTACGGTAGCCAATCAGAGCGTGGGAACGAAATCCCAACTCTGATTGGCTCTGGTAGATCATGTGATAGAGGCTTTGCTTCAGCCAATCAGAGTGTGTCATGTTTGAAACATGGTGCTGGGCTACTTTGAGGTCTGTGAGGTGACCCGTCAGGCCAACCGGGGACTCCCGTGGGCCTGGGGTATTAACCCTGTATGTAAAATAATAAATCATGTATTTATGGGGGGGCACAGGGGGGTTATGTATAGAATAAATATAATGATGTTTATTGTCTGCTGTGTATTGTTTTTCCTGTGGGTACTGGGGGTGGGGGATGGGGGTATTGTCCCCAAGGGTATGTGGGTAGGCCTCCCGCCTGGGTTAGTGGGTGAGGGTGGTTAGGCCTCCCGAGTGGTGGGTGAGGGTGGGTTAACCCCTTAATGACTGTAGTGGTTAATAACCGCTAAGGTGATTAAGGGGTTTGGGGACATTACATTGGCTATTTTAATTCTTGTGTATGTTTTGCAGCACCGGAGGGACATGGGCAGGATGAAGATGAGGATGAAGACGGCCTTCATCGTGGGTGCCTGGAAAAGGTAAGTGTAATATGTATTTACTGTATTTATTTTTATTTATATGTATTTAAAATGGGCAAATGCATTATTATCCATATGTGGATAATAGTATTTTTGCCCATTACTGTATTGTATGTGTTAGGGGGGTGTATTTAGTTATACAGTACTGTAAATATTGTTTATTATTTTTGGAGGCACAACATTGGTACCGCAGGCCCGCGGGTACCCCGGGACTCCCGCGGACACCCCCGCGGACACCCGCCGGCCTGTTGTATGGGTGTTGCGTCTGCAAAAATGTAAACAAAGAAATTTTTCTAAGTCCAGCTTTTTTTGCGGCTACCTTGAGCTGACGTGTTTTCTTGAACGCAACTTTCGTGTACGCTAAGGTTGCATCCCGCAGAAGGGAAGAATTGAACGCAAACAGGGTAATGAACGAGCAAAGTTGTACTTAGAAAAATTTCCAGAAAAAGTCAGTTTTAGAATGCAAAGTGCCTGTTTGCGTGTCTCTGTGAATTGCGTTCATCGCAACATCACGTTCTTATCGGAGCGTAGTGCATGACCCCCATAGTCCCTGCACAGATGAGCTTCCAATTTATGTTTTTGGTGTGTGAGGCTCATGGAGATAAAGTGACTTGCCCAAGGTATGTATGTATGTATATCTTTATTTATATAGTGCCATTAATGTACATAGCGCTGTACAGCAGTAATACACATGACATAATCATATAAATAACAAATAATACAAATAACACATAAAGGGGAGAAGTGCTTCAGACATAAAAGTGACATTTAGGAACAGGAGTCCCTGCCCCGGAGAACTTACAATCTAATTGGTAGGCAGGAAGAATGTACAGAGACAGTAGGAGGGCGTTCTGGTAAGTGCGTCTGCAAGGGGCCAAGGTTTATGTATGAGGTGTAAAGTATCAGCCATGAAGCAAGTCCAGTGCTTCGTTAAGGAGGTGTGTTTTAAGGTGGGCCTTAAAGGTGTGTAGCCCATGTACCCCCACCAAATCTCATATTGGGTACCATAGGGTGTCTCAAGGTCTGGCTACATGTCTGAGTGTGGTGCATACCTGGTGGCAACAGGAGGGCCTGTGTCTCCCGCGGTGACATGGGGGACAACAGGACATGTTTCTGGGGTGGATGCCTTCGTTTTCCTTCTAATGGTGCAGTGCCTCCATCTGTTGTAGGCCCCAGGGATACAGGGTGGAATCCCTACTGCAGAATCCCCTCCCAGGGATGAGAGATTCCAGTCTCCACACAAGGTCTCTTTCCATTAGCAGCAGCTCTTTATTGGCTTCTCTCATCAGCATACAATCAGGTACAGACAGTATATAGCCAGCCAGCTGTACTCCTTCAGGATGTCCCTGCATCCACTCTGGGCCTCAGGGGCACCCAGAGTGGTGCTAGCTCTTCCCTCACCCCCTAAGCAGGGTGAGAGGTACTTGGTCCACCTATCTATCAGCTCTACTCCTCTGGATCCTAACCATTCCTCCTCACTCTATTAACACACACTAATTCCCTAGACTACATCTAGACTTCTTGCTAAATGGGAAATGCACTGCTCTTTATGATTTCAGCAGGCACCGCCCCTGTGTCTCTTGATTGGACACAGGGTCAGGTGACCTACCTTCACCATTTCAGGGCAAGTGCTTGAGGTGGGGAAAACCCATGACACCTCCTGGTAAACCTGCCCTTAACAGGGATTACTGCACAGGAGGATAAAAATATAGCCCATAATCTTACCAGGGCTACACTCTCCCTCAGGTGGATTCCAATGGTCCCCACTTGGACCTAATTTGCTGGGCCATCCTGAGTGAACAATCTGTGAACATACAAACATTTGCAGTTAATACGTTGTGTACACAGAGCTGTAACACCCAGCTAGTGACATAACAGTGGGAAACTCCCAACATGGAGAACCCATAACTCAGTAATAATGGCGGGGGTCAGGCTTCCTTATGTCCCATCCATTATGATCCACAATCTTAACAAAGAAGGGCTGAATAGGCCCATTCTCCGGCCTGTACACTATTTTGTGCATGAATAAAATCCTGCCTTTACTCCAAACTCTCATGAAGGAACATATTTTGTCTTCCTTCAGATAAGCAGAGTGACCACACTTAATACGTAGGTACTCATAACGGCATCTCTGAGCCAGGTGTCCCTCTGATCCTCGATCTCCTGCATGATTGGCTCTGGTACATAAGGGAACTCATACCCAATGTCTGTATCTCGCCACTATGGCTCTATCTGCTCGGCTAAACTTAGTAAGTTTCCGGTTTCCAGCCTTTCCTGGCAGTACCCATTACTTAGGCTCCTCAGGCACAATGTCATCATATAAGATGGATGAACCTTTGGGTGTTATTACCTTCTGCATAATCTCTCTCCATCTATTGTCTAGTTTGTCAGCAACCTCCTGCTTGGAATATGTGCCTACATCCCACTAGTGATCTACTATATCATTCTTTATTAGCACAAACCTTGTACAGTCCATCCCTTCATCATACCCTGTGAATAACGGTGCCCACCATTTGTCTCGGTGCTCATATGAGGATGACACACTCATACATTCCTCTGAATCAGCTCATGAGGACACACCAGATGTCTCTGGCTCAGTAGAGTGCGAGCCTTTACGCTTCCCTCTAATGACATTCTTGTATATTGTGGGATTCATTTTGTGTGCCTTAGGACTTACAGGACCCGCTTTTGCAGAAGACTGGGACCCTCGGGCCCTACCTCTAGGTACAGGGTTAAACACAGTGGGGTTAGGTACAGGTATAACACTTGACATTGGTATCTCCCCATCAGAACCCTCATCACTCGAAACCCAATCCCGCCAATCAGTAGAAAACTTGGGCGTCTTACTCGGCTTACTCCCACTAGGACCCAGTGGCATAGAACGGGGCAGGGGCAGTGGCAGTGGCCTGGCCAATGGCGCTAGGGGCGGTGACCATAGGATAGCCATAGTCCATCACAGTGTCTCTTAGCCGGGCGATGCCACGACCGGTAGGTGCTCTCTTACTGTCTATGACTGGAGCATGCTTTGCTCCTCGTTTAGCCACTTGTGCCTTGAATTTCTCAAACTCCTTCTCTAGCCCGGCTCTCTTCAACGAGGCGATTAAGGCTTCCGGGCCTCGGCTCCATGTCGACCCGGAAGTGACGTCAGCGTGGGTCATCGCAGAGTCTTCATCCACCTCTTGGTCCCTCACCAGAAGTGCATCGATCACCGGAAGGGGCGGTAGTGGACCGTCGGGGTCGCGGATGGGCAGGTAGGCCTCAGCCTCTCCCTCTCCACAGGTTCCTCCTTCACCTGGCGGAAGTAAGGGGTGGTGGAGTCATCTACCGCTCCGCTGCCTTGCGATGCTCTGCGGTTCCTCCGGAGCTGTCTTGGGTCACATCTCCACTACACTGGGAGTCACCACGGTCGTGGGACTTCTACACAGTTCAGGCCGCACCAGCGCTCGCGTCGGGGGGTCTCCGGACCCATCTGCTCCATCTCTGTGGTAAGTGGACTCTGTCTTTCACCGTTGGGGTGGTCCGCCGGCCGTCGCATCACCACCGATGACAGGCTGTCTCTCTCATCATCCGATGAGGACGGCAATGGCACCTCTGCTGGGGAGCCACATCTGGTCCTTGCTACACCACCAGTGGGTATAGGTACAAAATGGGCCCGCTCGGGTACCTCCACTGCGGTTGCTCTCTTCTCAGTTGGAGCACATCTTAGCGGCTCGGCCTGGGTCCCTACCACAGGGGTGATATATGGGACCAGGGCAGCCTTCGCATCCGCCTCCTCCACTTCGATCAGCGTCACTGGAGAGGCCTCTCGTGGGGTCACTATAGCAGGGAATGGCTCGGTAGGCCAGAGGTAGAAAATGCCACACTGTTAGCACCATGCTGTAGTACTTGGGGCCGGTCCCGGTAACCTGCATTGGATGCACAGGCACCGTAGATACTTACAGCCATCAACCTCCACATCCAGGAAGCCTCCTGGAAGCTGATAAGTATTCATGCTTAAGTCAGCCATCTTTTGCAAAGGGCTTGATTCAATCAGCTTGCTTGTTCGACAAGTAGCTCCCTCTCTATCTCCAGTCAAGCAAGAGTGAGGTTCCTCAGTCTCACTTCCTGTCCCTCCTTCCGCTTGGGAAGACCGTTGTGATTGGTTCTCGGCGTGCCCCCTCCCTCTGGTGGATGGTAGAGGCGGGGCACGCTTTCTCTTTGAGTGACGTGGGCTCGTTCTTTGGCCAGTTACTGCACAGGTGGGCGCAGCTACAGCTTTCGTGCCGCTCCCTTCTTTTAGCTGGGGTTTTGGTGCCAAACCCTTGCACATTTCTCTCCACATCTCTCGCACAGCCTGCTTGCACGCAGCACGTGCGCGATCTAGGCTTGGCGGGAGTCGCCATTTTGGATAGGCTGCAACACACGTTGCAGTGAGTGGTGCTGCAGTCGCCATTTTAACCTCCTCCAGGCCCCGCAGAGCACATGTACATATCGCCGCCATCTTTAGTGAGCCCTCTAAGCCCCCAATAGCACTACTCTCAGTGTCTGAAGTGCAACTCGTTCCTATGCACTCACTACTCTCAATAGGGCTCTAACCAGTGATAAAACGCATGGCATACCCCAGGCTAGGCAGAACTCTCTCCATGTACACCTCACTCGCTGACGTTCATTACAAGCACTCTGTGGTGTGTTTTCTGGGTACTGGCTAGGGTACTGGGGCTTCCAGCAGTACTTGGCGTCAACCTACTTTTTGCCACTCAAAGTGCAGACCCTATGCTGAAGTTCCTGTCCCAAGTTAACCAGGCTACCCCCACAGGAATCCTACACTATCTGCCTCAAGGTGACTAGGACAGCTATAGCCGAGTGTACCCAAATTTACATCACACTCTTAGGGCACCTAGGGTGTAATGTGCAAGAGAACAGTCCCTCCTGTCTACCCCTAGTTTCCAAAAATGCCCATCTTTCTGCAGCACTTGCTCTGAATGTGTTCTTGTTACTTTCAGCTCTGCTTCGCTGAAAACCTGACCTGACTCTCTCAGCAGCGCCTCCAATTGTAGCCCATGTACCCCCAACCAATCTCATATCAGGTACCCTAGGGTGTCTCAAGGTCTGTCTACATGTCTGAGTGTGGTGCATACCTGCTGGCAACAGGAGGACCTGAGTCTCCCGTGGTGACATGGGGGATAACAGGACAGGTTTCTGGGGTGGATGCCTTCATTCTCCTTCTAATGGTGCAGCGCCTCCATCTGTAGTAGGCCCAGGGATACGGGGTGGAATCCCTACTGCAGAATCCCCTCCCAGGGATGAGAGATTCCAGTCTCCACACAAGGTCTCTTTCCATATGCAGCAGCTCTTTATTGGCTTCTTTCATCAGCATACAATCAGGTACAGACAGTATACAGCCAGCCAGCTGTACTTATTCAGGATGTCCCTGCCTCCACTCTGGGCCTCAGGGGCACCCAGAGTGGTGCTAGCTCTTCCCTCACCCCCTAAGCAGGGTGAGAGTTACTTGGTCCACCTATCTATCAGCTCTACTCATCTGGATCCTAACCATTCATCCACACACACTAACTCACTAGACTACCTCTAGACTTCTTGCTAAATGGGAAGTGTACTGCTCTTTATAATTTCAGCAGGCACCGTCCCTGTGTCTCTTGATTGGACACAGGGTCAGGTGACCTACCTTCCCCATTTCAGGGCAAGTGCTTGAGGTGGGGAAAACCCATGATACCTCCTGGCAAATCTGCCCTTAACAGGGATTACTGCACAGGAGGAGGATAGAAATATAGCCCATAATCTTACCAGGGCTACAGGTTGATGAAGAGGGTTCTAGTTGGATATTGAGGGGAAGGGCATTCCAGTGGTGTGGGGTAGTTAGTGAGAAAGGTTTAAGGCGGGAGAGGGTTTTAGACACAAAAGGGGTAGAGAGAAGGCATCCTTGAGCAGAACGCAAAAGTCAGGATGATGCATAGCGAGAAATTAGGATTGGCATGTAAGGAAGGACAGAAGAGTGTAAATCTTAAAAAGTTAGGCGGACAATTGAGTGTGTGATACAGGATTTGATAGGAAGTCAGGAGAGGGTCATACGGAGCTGACACTAGGATTGAAACCAGGCTCACATGATTTAAACTCAGTGTCATTGTTCAGAGTCAGTGTTTTTACTCATTGATACACGCTTTCTTCCATGATCCAGATGCTCAAGATGCTAAAGAAGCAAGCACAATTCAAAAAATAGCTTGCAGACCATGCTAGGAAGACGAGCAAAAGAGGAAGAGGGCCACCTGAGGAGCTGCAACTTGCTCCCTACAAGCAAAGAATGACAGAGGTTATCTCCAGTACACAAATTCTGAGATGAGAAGGTCTAGTTGACGCAGAAAACCTACAAGAGGAGGGAGCCGGAAAGTGACAGAGCCCATACATTGTTACTCGGTATTAATGTAAGTGAGAAACTACTTAGTAAGCCAAAACTTTCATGAAATATAGCAGTGGCCACACAAAAAGTCAGACAAAAAGGCATATGTAAGGAGCAGCGCTCAATTGATAAAAGTCACTGTTTTTGAGAAGATCCTTCATTGCAAGGAAAAGAACAGAACTCAGCAAACTGAAACTGTTTAAAACAAGGATCAGCATTTACATTTTCAAGAGCATACAGCTGCAAGTTCTTGAAAATTAAAATGCTGATACTTTTTTTAGGGAAGTAGGGTAGAGATAGAACCCAAATGTAGCACTCAGGTTCACGCTCTGTATGATGAGTGAATGATTTAAAACATAACTTTATTAGTGTACCAATGAATTAAAATAATGGGTATTAAGAACAGACGACCTGAAGGTATTCTGACCTTCAATACTTGAACCGTATAGGTTCAGGCTCTATGATAGCTGTGTGTACCTTGATAGTCAGGTTACACACTAAACAACATTCCTTGTAAGGTTCTGATGTAAAGCAATTCTTACAGGGTGGCTCTAGGGTAGGTGTTGTGGTGCAATTCACTAGTAGCAGAGTATAATGAACCGAAAGTGATGTATAATCGTAGTGGATAAACTGTGATTATATGAAATCTGAACAGTTCCAATATACACTGAGTCTTAGTAGATTGTTTCTGAGGTAAGTAGGATATTGAGTCAGGTTGACCTAAGGTAACCTCCTTCTGTGTGCGGTGGTAGGGAGGATTTACCTCTAATAACCTTATGACACTAATGAAAGAGCTATTTGCACAGTGTGCATAGTGACACAGAATATACTCATTCTCCCATATATCAGAAACTAACGAGACCGCGTGGTAGGTTCACACAATTATAAAATAGTAGTACTGGTTCATACAGTATAAAAACACCCAATAGTTTGCAGCCTAAATAATGCTCTCTACTCACTCCTACTGTGATTAGGATAGTGTAGTGTGTATTACATTGTGTCACTTTGCCCATGTAAACCTGAGGGTTAACGCTGACAGATACCCAGATGTAGAGGTCTGTATATACTGGGTCATGTAGTCATACCCCTTGTGATAGTACTGCTCAGGGGGATCGTGACACACTAGTATTCACATGTAGGTGGGCTGAGTGGAACAGACTGTGTATTGGAAGTGAAGTATCCCCTTGTAGCTGCTGTCAGGAGATCCCTGAGTAGCAGCAGTGAACGGGGAACTAAACTAGATACTTTAGCCACATAAGAGCAACAGTTGCCTGTATCAAATTGTAACGAGGCTCACAGTGTCCGTCGGGGCACTCTGAAAGCCTGTATGTCTCGTGCAGGCAGGGAGCCGCATCAACTCATGGTTAGAGACTATGGATGCGGAGGGAATCAGACCCCTGCGCGTGCACGTGTAAGACCAAGCCGCCGACGCGCGCGTTTCGCGAGAGATTTCTCAAGGCGAATTATTCAGTGATTCCTTACAAGGAATGTTGTTTAGTGTGTAACCTGACTATCAAGGTACACACAGCTATCATAGACCCTGAACCTATACGGTTCAAGTATTGAAGGTCAGAATACCTTCAGGTCGTCTGTTCTTAATACCCATTATTTTAATTTATTGGTACACTAATAAAGTTATGTTTTAAATCATTCACTCATCATACAGAGCGTGAACCTGAGTGCTACATTTGGGTTCTATCTCTACCCTACTTCCCTCCATATATATACCCAAAGCACCGTTCACTTATTACTTGTTGAGGCAGCAGTAGGGGCTTCCCTATTAGTTTACTGATACTTTTTTTTAAACAGATTTAGTTTGCTGAGTTCTATTCTTTTTCTTGCAAGGATCTTCTAAAAACTAAACAGTGAGTATACTCAATAATAATGACCATAGGGAGATTAAAGGATATATATAGCTCCACTCAATGTTCTAGAAGCAGGTTCCTAGGAGTTCTGGTAGGAGCCTCATTGTGAGTCCCGTATATAGGTTTAACTGTATAGTTATCTCTATTAAGGATTTCCCGTCACCGTTTAGTGTTTTCAGTTAGGGAACATGCCCTATATAGTTAGTGCCTGTAGTAATGGCTCATGATTGTTCTCATGCAGGAAAAGGAGTAAGCAGGTGCTCGGAAGGAGTTCTCAGATGGAAGGTACGCAGTAAATACCCGATCCGACAAGTACCGATGCAGATCCATTCCATCGTCCACCCCTCACAGCTCCCAGACAGCAACCCCCGACCCCCATGCCGCAAGCAAGGGAGGCGTGCAAATGATTCACCTGGATTATTTAAAGCCATTGCGGATGACAGCGCACCATGGGGAGGTGCAAATTCCCCCATGGGCAGCCAGCGGATTACGCACAGAGCGTCCCTGTTGGCACGACCCGAACGGAGGACTGCATCTGTATACACTAAGAATGCCGTTGTTGGAGGTGTGTAGAGGTTTTAAAAACAAAAGGCAGTTTTTAAGGGAAAATTAAAATAGGCTTTTACTAGCCTGAATCTTCATAACATAAACAGCTTTCACCTGCAAAAACAGGGTTAAAAGCAAACAAAACATCCTAGCTCCTATAGGCATTGCTGACAAAACAGCATAGGCCCTCTCTAGTCCCTTACCAACAATATATAAATCAGAGTTTAGTTCAGTAACCTTCAGTGGGGTAGGGGTCATAAACTCTTTAGGCAGGCTTCTCTCCACAACAGTCCAGTATGTGTCTGGACCAGAGAGTCGTCCTTCTTTTGCGATCCCTCCAGCAGGCCAGGGCATCCCCCTGGATGAGAGATCTCCCTGCAGTGAATATTGCAGGGTTTTTAAAATAGCAGCCATCTGAGCAGGTTAATTTGCACAGTCTGCTCTGAATTGACCTACTCATTGCTGGACTTCAGCTATCTACACAGGTTTTCCTGTATAATAACTTAAACGGGAAGGCAACATGTTACAGCTTTATAGCGAAACAGGATAGTGATCCCATTACATAGTGTGTGTCCCCCAACAATGGTCCACATGAGATAGGGCATTATTGAAGCTACAGTATGTAGGAGATTGTCAATCTAACAAAAACTAAGGAAATAAGCACCTCCCGGCGTAGGAGTGAGAGCTACCTGGTGAAAAAGCACAGAGAAACCATATTGTTTTAGACCAGTTAATGTCTGAAATGGTCTGTCTGTTACATGGCGAGCATTATGAACGGCTGAGAATAAAGCTCTTGTTTCTACTATAAAAGTTCCTTACGCCCATCATTATTCTATCTGCATATCCACGCCCAGCCTGCATGATCCAGCTGTCTGGAGCCCTCTCTTTCTCTTACAGTCCCCATTCCCTTTCAAACTTCCCCCTGACTTTCTCCCCCCTCAGTCGCTCTCCCCCTGTATTTCTCTCCCCAAAGTCACTCTCCCCCTTCTGTCACTCTCTCCCCTGTATTTCCCCTCCCTCCAGTATCCCCCTTTTTTCTCCCGCAGTCACTCTCCACCCTGTATTTATCCCCCCAGTCACTCTCCCCCTGTTTTTCTCCATTTCCTAGTCATTCTCCCCCTGTATTTCTCCATTCCATAGTCACTCTCCCCTGTATTTTCCCCCTCCAGTCTCTCTCCCCCAGTATCTTTTCTACAGTCACTCAACACCTTATATTACTGTATTTTTCCCAACTGTTTTTCTCCCTCTGTCCCTCTCTCTCTATTCTCTATATTTCTCCCCCACCAGGAATTTCTCCCCCCCCCCCACCCCAGTCATTCTCCCCCTGTATTTATCCCTCCTTCGTCATTCCACCTCTGCATTTCTCCCCCAAGTCACTTTCCACACTGTATTTCTCCCCCACAGAAATAATGAAGTTCGGAGATGCAGTAAAGTGTTGCAGGCCTGTATTTCACTAAGGTGCTTTGGTACGATTTTGACTGCAGCTATTGAGGATCCCCTTCGACATCACTCAATGCAACTTCCCTGCGTGTATCCGTTTTGCCACTTGCCACAATGTACTGCCCTCACTTTGGCAACTCCCGGCACACTATCAACAGGACTCAAATTGTCCAGTGCCACTCTCTTGATTGAGCCTAAAGGCATTCTGGCTCATGCAGATCTGACTTACATGCGTCATGCCTGCCCCTCTTAAAGGCAGATCTCCCTCATAATCCCACCTCTTCACAACCTTTGTTACTGGCTGCTCTTATGTCCATCATCAGTCACATGTCCATAGCGCACTGGAGAGGAACGTGCCAGGGGGTTGTGTGAGTGTGTTGCTTGCATCACACAGGGGGTTACATCTGTATGGTAAAGGGGAGAGTCTGATTGTGCATGATACAGAATCCTTCAGTACAGGAGAAGTTTTGGCGGGGGAGTAAGGCGAATTAATGAGCTATCTGGAGAGATGTAGATTGTGAGCCAACTATAGATTTTGCATGTGGGAGTGCTTGAAAATTAGGCCAGAAATGTAGAGAGTAGCTGTGTCATGTAAACCTTTGTAGGTGAGCATGTGTATTGAATATGTCCTGTGGGATATGGGTAGCCAGTGTAGGGGTTTGCTTAGTGAGGCCACAAAGAAAGAAAATGAGTGAGGTGAATAAGCAGCAGCATTTAGAATTGACTGTGAAAGATAGTAGAACAACTAGACGCAAGCTGCAATACTTAAATCAGGAGGTAACCATTGAGTGAATACACATGTTGGTGGATTGTACAGTGAGGAAGGGGGTATTTTAGCAATATTGCAGAGTTGAGAAACGTCTGGACTTGGTGAAGTACTAAATATGTAGGATAAAGCATCTTGTTTGTAATAGTGAAGTCTTTTATTGCAAATGTATTTATTTATAAAAATGTTTTACCAGGAAGTAATTGTAATGGAGTGCTCACCACAAACAAGGTGAGGCCGAGGTGGGGATTGATATGAACACCACCCACAGCCACGTGAGTGCATCTGAAGTGTAGATTAGTTGAGGTACCCGGTTCGATATTGGAGAGGTAGACGGGGTCAGGAGAATAGAAGAGCGGAATCCGATGGAAAGCCGGGGTCAGGAACTGTGAGCTAGGAACAATGGTACAAGACAGGACTTAGGAGGCAAGGAAGCAGTGAACACTACGCAACATAGGTTTATGCTCAGCCAAAGTGCCAGTGGCACAGCTGAGCATATAAGAGAGAGAGGAACCAATGGGAAGAGAGGCGGGACGGAGGTGTGTTAGTTGCGATGGCCATGATTCGCCATTCCACTGCAGGAGGCAGGTGTAGGTAGGATTGCTAATGTGTGCGATGCGCGTGTTGTGTGCACATCATAGGCACAGCGCCGATGTGATTACTGCGCGTGCTCAAGCCGGAGATGGGGACATCAGACTCCACACTAAGTGTGGATGGGATATGCGCATGCGCGTAGTACAACGGGTGACAGCAGAGGTGCCAGGAGATGCGCTGCAAGGAGCGGGTGCACTGGACGCGGACCGGGGTAAGAGTGCTCCGTGGCGGCGTGACTCTTGGATCCTTACAGTACCCCCCCCCCCTCAGGTGCGACTTCTGGGTGACTCCAGACAGATTTGAGGGGATATCTCATGTGGAAGCGCAGTACAAAACTGGGAGCATGGAGACGGTGGTGGGGAATCCAAGACAGCTCTTCAGGTCGAAGCCCTTCCAGTGCACCAGGTACTGAATTAGTTCCTCTGGAAAACCTGGAGTCCACCATGGATTGCACTTCGTACTCTGGTTGATCCTGTACGAGGAGAGGAGCTGGAGGAGAGGAAGAGTTGGATGAGTAGGGATCCTGGATAACGGGTTTAAGTAGTGAGATGTGAAAAACCAAAGGAATTTTCATGGAAGAGGGGAGACGCAGGCGATATGCCACTGGGTTGATCTTTTCTGTTATGACATAGGGAGCAAGAAACCTGGGCGCCAACTTCAGCGTGGGTACTTTGAGCCGGATGTTCTTGGATGACAACCATACCCTGTCTCCTGGGATGAATTCTTGAATCCTGTGACGGTGACGATCTGCTTGATTCTTTTGTCTAGAAGTTGCCTTCTTCAGATTCTCCTGAATTTTTCTCCACGAATCCTGTAGGAACTGAATCCTGTCATCAGCTGCCAGTATTCCAGAACTGGGTATGGAAATAGGTAGGAGAGAAGGGTGAAAAACATAGTTTATGAAGAAATGTGACTCCAAGGTGGAATCGCTATGCAGGTTATTATGCGCAAATTCGGACCAATCGTCCTGGGTGTCAGAGACGAAACAGCATATGTACTGTTCCAAAGACTGACTGGTTCGTTCTGCCTGACCATTCATCTGGGGGTGATAGCCTGAGGAAAGGTGCAAGGATATACCGATCTGTTGAGAAAAAGAACGCCAGAATTTGGAGACAAATTGTGAACCTCGGTCTGAGACTTGTGGAACCCCATGCAGCCGAAAAATTTCCTTGATAAAAACATCTGCTAATTTGGAAGAATTGGGAAGGCCTTTAGAGAAACAAACTTTTCTTGCTTGGAAAAGCGATCAATGACCACCAAGATAGTGTTCATCCCATCGAAACCGGCAATTCCACTATGAAGTCCATGGACAAGTGGATCCATGGACAGTCCGGGATGGAGAGATGGCATTAAATTCCTGGTGGCTTGCTCCAGGGAGTCTTGTTAGGGGCACATGTCGAGCATGCAGCAACAAAATCTCGATGTCCTTCCGAATGCTGGGCCACCAGAAGGTCCGTTCTACTAGATCGGTGGTTCTTCCAGTATCTGGATGTCTAGAAGCTTTTGACGATTGACCCCATTCTAAAACTTTTCTCTGAGAGGATGGAGAAATGAAGAGGCGACCCTCCGGGACTACAAGTCCATCTGGAATGTTAGATTAGGTCAGCAAGAATATCGTCTAAAGCATCAAACGTATTAGCTGAAAGTATGAGTTTAGAAGGGAGTGTGATCTCCAGGCGATCCTCGGACTAGTCGTCAACCATTAACTGTCGCGAAAGAGCATTGGCTTTGACATTTTAAAAACCCGGTACAAAAGAAATAATAAAATGGAGCGCGCAAAGAAAAGCAACCGATTAGCTTGACGTTACCCTAGGCGTCGGGCTCCTTCGATGTAGAGTAAGTTTTTGTGGTCGGTCAAAATGATTATGGGGTTCTCAGTACCCTCTAAAAGATGTCTCCATTCTTGTAGAGCTAGCTTAATGGCAAGAAGTTCCCGGTTGCCCACATCATAATTCTGCTCCACAGGAGAATATTTCTTTGGAAAAAAAAGCACCTGGGTGGATTCTGGCTTGAGATGTCCTTCTTTGTGATAGAATAGTTCCGGCCCCGATGTCGGATGCATCCGCTTCTAGGGTGAAAGGTAGCTTGGGGTCTGGATGTACCAGGATGGGTGCAGAGACAAAAGCATTTTTTGGTTGATCGAAAGCCTGAATGGCAGCTGTAGACAAGGAAGCGCTATCCACACCTTTCTTTGTAAAGGACGTGATAGGGACTACTGCAGAGGAGAAATTCTGGATGAACATGCGATATTAATTAGAGAAGCCCAGAAAACGTTGTACTGCCTTAAGTGTAGTAGGACGAGGCCAATCCAGTACCGCCTTCACTATAGCTGGATCCATGGTGAGACCGGTGTCAGAGATGATGTACCCCAGGAATGCCATGGAGGTTTGGTGGAACTGACATTTTTCTAGTTTGGCAAAGAGATGGTACTCGCAAAGGCGTAGTAGTACCTGTTTGACATTTACGACTTGTTCTTGGATGGATCTGGAGAAGATCATTATGTTGTCCAGGTAAAGAATAAGAAACTGATTGAGGAGATCCCTGAAAATGTAATTCACGAAGTCTTGAAAGACCGCCAGGGCATTACAGAGACCGAAGGGCATGACAAGGTATTCATAATGGCCGTCACGTGTGTTGAAGGCCTTTTTCCATTTGTCCCCCTGGCGAATTCTCACTAAATTGTAGGCACCACACAAGTCCAATTTAGTGAAGATGGTAGCCCCTTGAAGGCGATCGAAGAGTTCGGATATCAGTAGCAATGGGTATCGATTCTTAATGGTGATCTTGTTAAGACCTCTATAATCGATGCAAGGACGCAGAGATACAGCCTTCTTTTTTACAAAAAAGAAACCTGCACCAGCCGGGGAAGACGATTTCCATATAAAGCCTTTTTGAAGATTGTCCTGGATATATTCTTTCATGGCCTTGGTCTCTGGGAGAGAGAGGATATGACGTTCCCCTGGAGGGAGTTGATCCAGGAAGAAAATTGATGGGGCAATCAAAGGGACGATGTGGTGGCAGGACATTTGACCATGCTTTATCGAACATCACGGGATTTTCCATATACTTCGGGTAGAGATCCTTTCTCCTGTTCGGGAGCAGCCAAAGCATATATTTTCTTTGCAGGAACCGTGCAGTTCTCAGAGCAGGAGGGGCTCCATTGGATCTGTTCCTGAACGGTCCAATCAATAGGGGCATTGTGATGTTGGAGCCAGGGAAGGCCAAGGATTACTTCGACCGATGGGGTATGGATGACATATAGGTGGATCTGTTCCGTATGATCCTCACCTATGCGTAGAGAGAAGAGAGAAGTTTGTAGGGATATGAAGGCTGGCTGATAGGGTCGACCATCAATGGCTTCTAGGCCCACCGGATACTAGAACGAGAGGGATATTGTTCCTATCCTCGAAGCTCTGGTCTATGAAGTTGCCTCCCAACCTGGAGTCCACAAATGCGAGTGGAACAGTATGAAAGTTTGTGCCGGATATGGAAAACGGAATAAGGATCCTGGTGGGCAAGATCTTTTTACTGATATGGGAAACGGAGAGTGTTCCCAATGTGATTCCCCTGGACCTCATTGGAAGTTTGGCGTTTCCCGACTTGTGGGGACATTTAAGTACCTGATGGCTATGATTGCCACAGTACAGGCAAAGAACAGCGTTGCGCCGACGTTGTTTCTCGGAGGAAGACAATTTGTTGCCACCTAACTGCATGTGTTCGGGAACCTTGGGTAGAAAAGATTCAGGTGTATTGATTTGAAAAGATTGGTCAATGTAGCCGGGTCAGGATTGGAGAGGCCAGGGTAGTTGTAATACTTGCTGAGGTCTGGTTTGGAGAGTAACGGACCATTGCAGGTACTATTAGCCGTGGTCAGATTGGAGAGAGAAGAGTAGTCGTGGTTCGTTGCCGAGGTCAGGGTTGGAGAGGTGCAGATCGTTGTACATAGCGGGGTAAGGAGAATAGATGAGCGAAGTCCGATGGAAAGCCGGGGTCAGGAACTGTGAGTTAGGAACAATGGTACAAGACAGGACTTCGGAAGCAAGGTAGCAGTGAACACTATGCAACATAGGTTTATGCTCAGCCAAAGTGCCAGTGGCACAGCTGAGCATATAAGAGAGAGAGGAACCAATGGGAAGAGAGGTGGGATGGAGGTGTGTTAGCTGCGACGGTTGTGATTCGCCATTCCACTGCAGGAGGCAGGTGTAGGTTGGATTGCTGAGGCGGCGAGACTGATGTTTAGCACTACGGGAGTATCTCTGGAGGTATTGTGTTCTGTTGGTGTGCCATGGGAAGGAGGCAGTAAGTAAGGGAGGAATGGGGACAAGAAGGGATACTGTAAATTAGAGAGAGATGAGAGAACCCAAGGTCAAGTGAGGGAGTAGCATGATGCGCATGAGAGCTGGTTAACTGGGAAAGACCAAAGTAAGAGGTTAAAGAGAGAAGATGGAAGCTGGGTATTAAGGTTATCAATATGAATATTATAGTCCCTTAGAACAGGGGTCCACAAACTGGGGGGCACGAGATTTTTTTGGGGAAGGGCGCGGGTGGTTGCAGAGGTCCCGCGCACTTCCCAGGGCAGTTAAATTAAATGCCGGGGGACAGCGCGAGTCCTCGGCAACCTCTACTTTACGAGATTCAGCCGGTTCAGGATGCGTCCACATGCATTGCCATGGGAATGTGATGTCAAATGACCCTGCGGGTCACGTGGCGTGACATCAAACGACCCGCGATGTTATCTAATGCCAAAATGAGGTAAGGGGTAGGCGTGAGAACGGAGGAGAGCATGCAGGGGGGCACAGCAAGAAACGTTTGCGCACACCTGCCCTAAAATGTGAGTGAAGGGATCAGAAGAGAGAAAGTGCGGAAACCAACCAGAAAAATTGTCCACAAACTGTGAGGTAGGTCCAATGGGCGAGAAGATGACTGTAAAACAGAAAGAGGAGGGGAGCAAATACTGATGGTGTGTGCTTTGTGTTGATGTAAGTGAAAAAAATAAATAAAAGAGAAGGCAGCAAATTGTATTTGTCCCTCCAGTTTCAGGTCAACTCAAGTATAATTTCTGATAATTATTCGATTAAATTCTAATGCTAAATAATATAGAATCTTTTCAAAATTTATATGGCAGGATTCCGGAAGAATTCCTATTTGAAATAGGAAAAAGTGCCATATTTCAGGACATATATGGGTTAAACCAGCATTACAGGTTTACACTATCGCAAATACAATTAGTCATTTAAGGATACTGTACCGTATTTAAAGAAAATGAAAGGATTTCTATTCCTGAAGTAATTTGGAGAATACATTTCTAATTTCGCTTCACCTATCCTGATGCCTATTCTTTCTTCTAACCACTTCCTCATAATGAGATGAATTACAGAAAAACTATAGTAATTAAACTGGAAGAGAAAAACGTATGGCAATATTGCAGGTGTGACATACTGTAATATAATGTTGACTTACTCACAGAGGTATTTATGAGCACCAAATCATATATCTACATATACACCATGAGTCCACAGAATAAAATATGCACATATTGGCAGTACATCCATCAAACTCTATTCCAATATACTGTGGTATTAACTACGTTTAAATGAAACCTGCCATGCTCCTCAAGGCAGTTAGAAATAAGCTTGCTCTAAATCTTAATATGGATGAAACTGCTATGCATGGAACATCTTTTTTTTATTATCCCTGCATAAAATCATCTTTTTTTCACCATAACTGCAATTGTAAAATGCAGCAGAGGGCAGCAGCAAATCTTGCATACGACTGCAAATCAGTCTATAAAAGCACAGTTTATAGCATAAAGTCTGCTATATGAAAAAGAAACAATATATCTTATCCCCTTGAGTGCTAGGCAATGTGTTCCTGACCCCTATGGTATTCAAATGGTCATATTGTGCATGGTAATATAATGCCAGTGTTTTGCTCACAGAAGGGGGTGCCTTTAGGGTTACCGAGATACGTACAAAGATGATTAAACAGTGTGCACAAAGCTAATGATAATCACCCAATTTGTGTACATAAAGATCTAAACTAAGAGAGGGAAACCAAGTACTAAAAGGGAACAGTGGGAAGATGGGAGGACAGAGAATCGAGCTAAAAATAAAAATGTCCGCTTCATAACATCTATGTGTTTGGTTAAATACCAGTTATCACAATTAGATGAAAGTCCCAATTTGTGTAGCAACATTTGAGCAGCCCAGTAAATGTACAGTATATAAATTCCATGTTGGGTATTCTAAATAAACATATAAAATAATGACATTAAAAAAATGTAATTTGAAAGAAAGTACATAAAAATAATATTATAAATTGGCAGAGACAGCAAGGTGTTTATTCTACAGCTAAAGAGCATATGGTATTAATAAGTTATCATTAAGTAAATTATCTTCTATTGCCACACAGATAGACTGAAGCTTCTTAATTTCTTATTCCAGATCATTTGCAGTTGTGGAACAACCATCCTGCTAGACCCCGCAATACCGAGTCTGGCTGCCGGATCCTCTGTTTGCTCTGGGCTTCAGCTCACTCCAACCTCCTCCCTCCTGCCAGTGTCCTGATCCTTGCCGGAAGTTGAGCATGCCCAGAAGCCGGGCCCAGCTTCCACATCCAGCCGCGTGGCCCAAGTTTCACCAACGCAGGACCAGAGGCATCCCCTCGTCACACAGGTAAATTCTTGGGTGGAAGGGGGATTGAGTGTGTGAGGCACTCTGCTTTTTTATCTATTACATGTTTAAGCATTTGTATATCCTTTTTCATACCTTTGTATTTTAATGTTTCCAAAGTTACTACATTCTTTGGAGGTTTTTTTCTTTTTTTTTATATATCTTTACTTAAAAGTCTAGATTGACGTCCTACTATTCGCAAGGAAACCGTCAGCCGAAACGATTCAACAGGACTTCAGTGAACATGCTGGGAATACTAGGTACAGTACTAGAAAGAAGAAAAGGTGGAGTCGACATGTGCATCACTTGGTACATGCCTATAACTGCATGCGCAATGAAGCAACAGGTATTCCCCCTATTTTCTCATGTTTGGATGCAAGCCATGTTGCCCATTGATTGGCCTGTGTTTTGGCATGTAAGCCAACAGGATCTCGCTAACGACCTGTTTATATTATTTCCAAATGCTCAAGGATCAATTGCGTGAAGCCAACCAACTTGCTTGCTACAGAGGTGTCCGGGTTCCCAAACCAAGGTAATAAGAACACTATGATAAAAGAGTACAAGGGCAAGAATTACATAATGGAGACTGGGCCCTCATTGGAAATCTAGCCATATCAGGCAAACACAAGATAGCTGATAGATGGAAGGTAGGACCTTATCTGGTGGTGGAGAAGATTTCTGGATTGCCTGTATATACAGTAAAGTAGTGCCTGTGAAAGAGAATAGGCTGTCCAAAACATTTCATTGCAACAACTACTGTCCATTGGACAACTATTGGGATTTCACGACAGCGTGGGACCGGATGGCTCCTTGGCATTTGGCATTACCGGGTGCTGGAGTACCTGGCAGGTATCACCAAGGGTACCAACTCTACACACGTTAGTTGTGGGCTGCACTGTATACACACTTGGGGTGGGAGTGCTTATTGTGGGCCGGACACTAGAACATTGGTGCCCCTGCACCCATGTACAGTGCTAATACTGTGCAGGATTATTGCTATACGCCTTATATGGCGTGGTTGCGTATTATATGTGTGCATTCATTTTGTACTTAGTAAATATTGTTATACCATATTCTGGCGTGTGTGTTACTGGGTACATTGTCCTGTGACGGAGTTATCCAACACTGTTAGGATCCCACACAGGTGGAGGCGCTGGTATCAGACAAATCAGATATACCCCAGGCTCCTAGCAGT
The DNA here is from genome assembly GCF_040206685.1 of Ascaphus truei. NCBI lineage: Eukaryota > Metazoa > Chordata > Amphibia > Anura > Ascaphidae > Ascaphus > Ascaphus truei. The sequence continues at coordinate 381,710,736 of NC_134483.1, forward strand.
GGAGGCTCAGACCTCCTGTGAGCTATAGGTAATGCACCACACACAGTAGCCGCCATATGGGGTGGGGGTAAGTTCGCTACATAATACTGGTGTAGCCAGGTCCAATCTGTCTACCCGTTCCTCCGTTTCCCCTTCTCTTACCTCCTTCACAGTAAGGGTAGTTGCGGGTGGCGACAGGCTGGCCGACGGCTCCCTCTTCAGGGCTCTGCCATCTTTGGTGTACTCACGCATGCGCAGAAGCGACGCAGCGGCCATTACAGAGAGTGAGGAATGGCAAATATGGCGCTCCATAGTGCAGGGACTCCCAAAAGTCATGCATAAGCAGTTGCAGGCAGCGGCGGCCATTAGAAGTTTGCACATGCGTAGTGGAGCAGGCACACACGGCGCAATGGTAGAGATGTCTGCAAGGGACTACAATTCCCAGCAGCCCCCGGGGCTGGAGCCCAGGTGACTCACGGCATCCAATAGGGCTTACAGATTCCCCTGCTGAGAGATACATTCTGGCACGCTGGGGAAGGACAGATCAGTAGGAGCTGGGACACAAACAGGGGAGGGTGCAGGTGCAGGGAGGCAAGTAGCCCCTGCACTAGGCCAGAGACCCCCCCTAGGCCCCAGCTAGGCCCTACTCATCCTAGGTTGTGGCTGCTATAGGGAAGGCCCCTTCAGTTAGGGACCCTGCCCCTTTAGTGGTGTGTAAGTTCAGGGACACAGCTGCAGTGCTGCAAGATCCTGACAAGTGTGGTCTGGGACCAGACCTACCTCACTAAAGATAGAGACTATCTGTATGGTAAGATCGCTCAAAGGGAGACTATCCCAGCAGGAGGAGGATGCCATCGCTGAGGCTTCGGCTGCTACCACATGCTGTAGAACAGCCAATAGGTCTCTGAGGATCTCGGCAGGCTAAGAGATACATTTGGCGCGCTGCAGGGACCACACCTGTCAGAGACAAGGAGCAGTAGGGGCAGGTAGTGTCCGGGTGTCAGTGGTTCCCGGACTAGACCCAGAGTTACCCCGCAGGCCCCAGTTAGATCCCGACCATTACTAGTTTGTGGTTGCTACAGGGAAGGCCCTGAGATAGGGACACTTCCAACATAGCAGCACCAGTATTAATACATCAAGGACAAGACGCCACATGGTGTGCGTGGCCTGCAGTCAGGGACTAGACCCGGCCACTGATAAAGAGATTCTAATGGTGAGACACTCCAGCGGGAGTTCACCCCACGCAGTGGATTGGAGCACGCAGTCAGATGACTAATGAGAGACCTCACATCGGGGGACCAGACTGATCCTTCTGTTCATTCAGCGTTACGTGGTACAGGAGTGCCCAGGGAGGTAAACGTGCACCAACGGTCCACAGGGGACTATGGAGGATCTTCGGAATCAGATGTATTCCGTAGCTCCTTAATCCACCAAATAACAACCCTCACCCCCGACTTCGACTAAGGCTCTCATGTTAGCCATGTTAGGCAGCTAGTGGAGACAGAGAATCTTCTCAGGATGGGGGGCCTATTCCTCCAGGAGAGGATGATTTTGAAAGTTATAGTTGAGCTAATTTCTCCCTTTCCCAAATTTCCCCTCGTTTCTGAGGATCGAGAAACATTTCATTAGTTTTCACCAACACGGTTACTTGCACGCATGTTCCATCAATCCTGGTACTTGCTATTGGGTGCCATGTGAATATGCATAAAACATTGGAAAAAAAACACATACGTCTCGTGTCCATTACTGTATATCTGTAATTTTCATTAAAGAGGGAATATTGTCTGTCTGGTATCAGAAGGTCCACATCGCTTGATACTGGTTGGAAAAAACAAAACGGGGTCTGTAACCCGGGAAGCAGGGGGTACCGAGGCTGAAATTAATGCTGTTTAGCTCCCTACCCCCTGATTCAATACTGTGTTATTAAAATAAAAGCCCAGCGATTGCTTTTTAGAGAAGCTCCAGGGAGAGGGACTGATTCAGTCTCACTCTTACTGAACGTCTCTTATAGACAAGTGCAACCCAGTAGGATTCACACAGCACAAGTCCCATTCAGACTCAGGGACCCCCACTGTGTTAATCCCAATGGGCCAATACCGACTGCTATGCACTGTGCCGCAGACTGTCAAGGCATTGCACATGGTGCACCAGCCCATTCTCAGCAGCCACGCAACCGACCATAGCACTGCATCTGTATTTTCTCATAGTACAGATCTGATTACAGATCTGATTTATTTTTAAAAAACGCACATGTAGGATTTGTCTTGGTCTGCAGCTTTAAGAGAAATTGTTTTCAGAAAAAAGATTTTATTTTGGAAGCATCAAATATCAAAGATAATGTTTTTAGAAAGGAGGTACAATAGGCGAATTTTTGAAGACGCATTAGATAGATTTTTAAAAATATATAGAAAGGAACTTATCCGATATCAGAAACGGGGTAAGAAAAATACCTTTCAAGAAACTGGGCACTAATTTTTCTGTAAGGTTCATGACTAATGATTTTATATTTTTTATAACTGTAGCCCTGCTTCCTATCACTAGCAAGCTGCTACTATGTGCTGTATTACCTGATGGCTCACAGGGCCTAAGTCTCTGCCACGGAGAGCCTGGGGTGCGCGCAATATTTATAACGGGTTCAGCGCCACCACCTGCGACAGCTCCCGCCAAAGGGGGAGTGAGTCTTCGCAGGACGTATATGCAAGAATTACACTTACACAGCCAAGTTCTAAAACCAATCTCTTTTACTTGCAGACCAAACTCACAGTACATTACATGCCATAACATTCCTATATATGTGTATACGTTATATAACACGCCACGGCGGACGTCAACATTACCTAGCGCCACGGCGGACGCCCCACAACCTGCGCCACGGCGGACACCAACAATAATCCCCACACCCGCCACCGGGTGAGCCCACCCCATGTCCGATCCTTACGGATTTGTCCTCCCGCTCACAGCAGGCCCTATGTGTGTGTATGGGTGACTGCGCAGCCACTATGTCTCGGGTGAATGAATGGTACCGTTGGTGCACGTGATGAAATACCCGCCGAGCACTCCGGTGCTCGGAACTGCCACAATCTTCAAAAAGGGTCTCTGTACGTCGACACCGCTCTCTCTCTCTCTCTCTCTATAGTCCGGGGCGCTCCCACCCGGACTCCGGCAACTCCAAGGGGGGTCTGAGCCAAGACCTTCCTCTCGACAGTATAGTCCCGGTCAAAACTTACAGTTTCTAGGTGGAACAGGAACCTTACTAAGGCGATCCCTAGCTCAGCTTGTCTCTAAGGTGACTCAGGGCTAACTGGGCCTGGGGCACCTGGCCTGCGCCGGGGCGGTTTAACCTCCCCTACCAGACTCTCCGTCTCCTCTCCTCTCCAATCAGCTCTAGCTCCACGTGCGCGCAACCACTGCTTATATCTCTGGCACCTCCTCCGCCCATTGGCTAGACTCTCTCACCTGACCCTCCCCGCAGGGCTGCTGGGTCAAGGGACTGCTTTCTCCCGCCAAATGCACTCTCCTCCTTCGCGGGCTTTTGCAAATACTATTTGCAAGCGCAACCTCCCGCTCTTTGGGGTGAATCAGGGGTCACGGCTACATCCTCCCCCTGTGGATTCCAACGTTCCCGCTTGGACAATGATAATAACACAACCAGTTATATAATGAAAAACACTAATACATTGGTTTCTCTATCAACTTGTACATTTCACTGAACATGATAATCACTGATTGAACCCGGCTGCGAGCCCACTGCTGAGCCTCATAATGGGGTGCCCCGAACTGATCATAAGCCAACCTCGTGGGAGGTTGGCCAGCTCTTTGGCTTCTGCGAATTGGCTCTTCCGCTACCTCTTTGGGAGAGTAGCAATTCTTATCGGGTATTTCCAACTCGGCCCTTGAGGGGCTGGGTATATCTGTAAAGTCTTTTTGTGGCACAAAGCACGGGCTCTGGGGATCTAGCAGCGGACTTACTGGAGTCAGTGTCTCTGTCATGGGGCCAAGGGGCTCTTTGCCCGTAGCTCCTCCGGGAGATGCCCCCGCGGCCGGAAGGCCCCTTTGAGAGGTTCCTTCCTTTGGATCTTCCAGACTTTCCTGTCCTGATGACAGTTCCCCACTCAGGGGAGATGTAGGCCACTCAAAGTCTCCTTCTTCTATTTGGGGAATAGGGAGCAGATGATTGCGATGCCACGTCTTTATCCGACCCTCCGAGTCTTTGATCTGGTAGACTGGAAGGCCAGGCATTTGAGAAATTACTTCGTACACCCCTTACCGCCAACGGTCAGCCAACTTATGTTTTCCCGGTACTCCCAGGTTGCGGAGCAGGACGGCATCACCAGGTTTAATGTCTCTATGTTTTACTTTGTGATCATAGCGCCTTTTGTTCCCGGCATTCAGTTTTTCGGTGGATCTCTCGGCTTGCCCATAGGCCTTCTGTAGATTCTCTTGCAATCTTTGTACGTAGCGAAAATGGGTGGAATTGTGCACCCCATTGGTGGAGACTCTTAACTGGATATCCACTGGCAGACGGGCTTCACGGCCAAACCTAAGAAAGTAGGGCGAGAACCTGGTAGATTCGTGTCGGGTGCAATTATAAACATGGACTAGAGTTTCCACATGGCGACTCCACTTAGTCTTCTCTACACCCGTTAGCGTGCCCAGCGTGTCCAGCAGAGTGCGATTGAAACGTTCGGGTAAAGCATCCCCTTCTGGGTGGTAAGGGGTAGTACGGGACTTTTTAATGTGCAAGAGGTTCAGCAATTCTTTTATTAGTTTACTTTCAAAGTCCCGTCCCTGGTAGGAGTGCAGACGTTGAGGTAGCCCATAATGCATTAAATATTTCTACCAGAGCACCTTAGCCACCGTAATAGCTTTTTGATCTTTGGTTGGAAAGGCCTGGGCGTAGCGGGTATAATGATCAGTGATGACCAGCACGTTCCCTATACCATGGGTGTCGGGTTCGATGCACACGAAGTCCATGCAGACTAAATCCATAGGTCCCGTACTCTTTAGATGGCCCATGGGGGCAGCTCTAGTGCAACAGCCGATCTTGGATTTCAAATTTGTCCTCCTCCCGCATCAGTATACCTCCGACATCCCCCGGGGTCTGGCGAAGCAGGCCCTGTCGCTTTTGTCGAATGGCATCACGGATAGTCCCTGCGACCGGATCTTGTTCTTGGTCATGTACCATGTCCTCCCAAGCAATTATTTGATCGGGGGTAACATGCATCCCACTCGGGTCACGATAGGCTTCAGGTATAGCAGAAGAGGTGCACCCTAGGGAGTCAGCCAACCGTAATTCCGAAAAGGCTACTTGCTCATCTATGATGGCTGCCGTGCCACAGAGTGCTCTTATCCCGGGCCCAGGAATCTCTTCCCACTGATCTTCGTCGGTGGTAGGGATCAACCCCGGTTGCCTCGACAGGGCGTCAGCTCCAATGTTCAAAGGCCCAGGTTTGTATTTCAAGGTGAAGTTGTAATTGAAGAGCGCGGCCAGCCAGCGATGTCCGGTCGCATCAAGTTTGGCTGAGGTCATGATGTAGGTGAGAGGATTATTGTCGGTGCGTACTTCGAACGACACCCCGTACAGATAGTCCCGAAGTTTGTCCACTATGGCCTACTTAAGGGCCAAGAACTCGAGCTTGTGTACCGGATAGTTCTGCTCACTGACTGTGAGACTACGGCTGATATATGCTACGGGTCGCAACCCCTCAGGATATTTTTGATGCAACACGGCTCCTAGGCCACTCAGGCTGGCGTCCACGTGTAGGATGTAGGGTTGGTCGGGATTGGCGTAAGCCAAGACCGGAGCAGCCATCAGGCTCTGCTTCAAGTCGTGGAAGGCTTGGTCACACTCGGGGGTCCATTTATCCCCGAAGGGCTGTTTGGCAGAGTGGTTCTTCTGGCCCGTTTCAGATGGGTATATGCGGAGCAGGCTGTTGAGGGCTTTGGCCCTATGTGAGTACCCTTCCACAAATCGCCTATAGTAGCTGCAGAAACCCAGGAATGAGCGCAGCTCCCCCACATTCTCTGGGCGAGGCCAGTTAACAACAGCTTCTATTTAAGCGGGATCAGTGGCAATTCCGGCGCCGGACACTATGTGTCCTACATACATTACTGAGGTCCGGCAGAACCGACATTTGTCCAGAGAGAGTTTGAGGCCTTCTTGGGACAATCTATCCAGTACCTTCAAGATACGGTTCTCATGTTCTTCCAGGGTTTTCCCGAAGACTATGATGTCATCTAGGTACACCAGGCATTCTCTGGGGTTGAGGTCACCCAACGTCTTCTCCATTAATTGCTGGAAGGTGGCGGGTGCCCCGCATATGCCTTGAGGCATGCGGGTGAACTGATAAAACCCCAAGGGGCAGACGAAGGCTGTCTTTTCTTGATCCTCTGGACTAATAGGGACTTGATAGTACCCAGACCATAGATCCAGTAAGCTGAACCACTGGCTTCCGTGTAGGGTATCGAGGATCTCTTTTATGCGAGGGAAGTTATACTGATCCAGCACCGTCCAATTGTTCAGCGTCCGATAATCTACACACAGTCTCACACCACCACTATAGGAGAGGCGTAGGGGCTTCGGGATTCTGTGACAATCCCGGCGGCTTCCATGTCATTGAGAGCGGCCGTCACATCCTCCACATCCCTGGGAGCGAGTCGGCGAGAACGCTCTCTGAAGGGCTTTTCATCCATCATGCGAATGGTGTGCTGGGCGTTGCGACTACACCCCACATCCATCTCCCCGGTAGAGAATACGGATCGCCACTGTTCCAGTTGCACCCGTAACCATTCCTTCCAGGCTCCAGGCAATTCGGACGACCCAAAATCGAAGTCCAGGGCCGCTCCTGTTTCTTCCACTCGGGTCGTGTTTACTTGCACGGCTTCTTCCACTGAACTAACAGGATAGATTCTTCCTATCCGCTGCCACACATCGATGGCCAGGGGGAAGGGTGATAGATTCTGCACCATCACATCAATTCGTCTAGGAATGGCGCCCCACCAATGGCGAAATTCGGGTATGAGCCGATACCCTCGCCTCACATTGCTGGTCTTCGGCTAGGCGCTCCACATAAGCACACCAAGTGGAAATTCTTTGCGTTTCTCCGGAGAAAAGCTTCGTCCACCCCTTCCGTCCACAGAACAACAGCCCGTAGTCATCTGAAGGAGGGGAAGGCTGGGCTGGGTTGGCTTGAACGAATTGCAGATGTAGGCTGGACATGGGGAGCTCTTTAGTCTCGTGTAGATAGGCCCGGATGACCGCTTGTACAATATCAGCATTGGTACCGAGGATAATAAGGTACTTGGGGGTGTCTCGGGGTTCCGGACACACCAAGGCGTCCACCTTCATGGGATGAGATTTTCCCGTGTTGAGCTGTTGTATTTCCAGATCCACGGTCACTAACCCGTCGATGGGGTAGTCGTCGTTGCTAAGCCCGCGTACCTTGATGTGGTCCGCCGGTTGCAGCGGACGCTTTTGAAGACGACGATCATAGAACCCTCAGTATATGAGGGTGACCTGGGATCCGGTGTCTAGTAGTGCAGAAGAGTAGATTCCATCCACTAAAACCCAGATCAATGCTACCGGTCCCACCCGACTACCATCTTCTACCGGCTCCCCGCAGACCATTGCCTTGGACGGGAACTTCTGGGGTGAGGGGCTCCGGGCCGAGAAGTGCCCAGGCGGCAATCGTAGGATAGATGCCCCCGTTTCCCGCACTTGTAGCATTACATATCTCTGGGGGTAGCCAGGCGATCAGGCGGAGGGGACGACCATCCCGCGAAAGCCGGTTTCTCAGAGCCAGGCTGGTCCGGTGGTTCCTCTTTCTTTTCCATACTTCCTTTGGATTTAATGCTACTGCTAGCTTTCGGCCTCTGAGGGGAGTGTAGCATTAGATGCATCTCGTGTTCCTTCACCTGTTGCAGTAGTTGGATGAACAAAGGGGGGGGCCCCCGGGTGAGGTGATCACGAATCATGCTGGCGATGGGGTGAGAAGGACTGGATCCGCGGAGGTACTGCTTCCGGAGATATTCATTCATCTGGGAGGGTAGCACATATTTATAATGCAGCAGCGGCCCGAGGGATATTTGCACATGGTGTATATAGGCGGACAGCTCTTCCCCCTCCTTCTTGTTTATGGTATATTACTTGGCCCACAACGCCCCGTCATCCTTTTTCACGCTATAGGCTTAGGCCAGGAATTCTATCATCAAGCAAGAGGTTAGATCGGGGTGCTGTTCGCGGTGTATACTGATCAGAGTGGCCGCTGGGGGCCGCAGGCACTCCATGAGTCTCTGTCTTTTTACTACATCGGTGCACGACCACTCTTCCATTACCCCCCGCGTGTGCTCTTTCCACGTTTCTACCCCATCTTCCCCGGTAGGCACAGGGAGGGTCCCGAGAAGGCTTTTAGCTTCCGGTAGATCTGGGCGTGGGTGGCTAAGGTAAGCGCTTCGACTAGCGGCGGCAAACTGGGGGGACTAGATAACTGGTCTATCTTGTCATTTAGTTTTTGCAGCATATTACTACTCATCCAGCCTCAACGGAGGCGCTGGATCCTGGGTCACTGGACACGGAGCGGCAACTACCGACCTCACTCGCGGCATAGTGAATCAAAGGGAGCGTGGGGTCGTCCTCATCCAACGGACGTACGAGGGGATCTCGGAAAGGGTAAACAAAAGGACTACTGCCGGGCGGTGCATCAGGCAAGACCAGGGATTGCGGAACGGCAGGTTCGAGCGCTAACAGGTTACGCCGACAGTCCACAAGTAAGGTATTCCACTTGGAGTCGTGATCTACCATTACATCTACCAGGCGAGCTTTGGCAAAACCCGGGAGTTGTCGCAAGGCCGTCTGTAAAGTCTCTAAGGGTAAGGCCATGAGCACTCGGGCCAGCGCTATGGCGTGACGAGTAGGCGTGCGTACTTGACGGGCCCAGTCTCGTATCTTGTGATGGGTGGGCAAAGCCATGGTGATCACAATTTAGGTTCGAGGGGCACCCCAGGTCTGAAATCTCAGCAGCGCCTCAAAATGTAGCCCTGCTTCCTATCACTAGCAAGCTGCTACTATGTGCTGTATTACCTGATGGCTCACAGGGCCTAAGTCTCTGCCACAGAGAACCTGGGGTGCGCGCAATATTTATAACGGGTGCAGCGCCTCCACCTGCGACAGCTCCCGCCAAAGGGGGAGTGAGTCATCGCAGGACGTATATGCAAGAATTACACTTACACTGCCAAGATCTAAAACCAATCTCTTTTACTTGCAGACCAAACTCACAGTACATTACATGCCATAACATTCCTATATATGTGTATACGTTATATAACACGCCACGGCGGACGTCAACATTACCTAGCGCCACGGCGGACGCCCCACAACCTGCGCCAAGGCGGACGCCAACAATAATCCCCACACCCGCCACCGGGTGAGCCCACCCCATGTCCGATCCTTACGGATTAGTCCTCCCGCTCACAGCAGGCCCTATGTATATGTATGGGTGACTGCGCAGCCACTATGTCTCGGGTGAATGAATGGTACCGTTGGTGCACTTCATGAAATACCTGCCGGTGCTCGGAACTGCCACGATCTTCAAAAAGGGTCTCTGTACGTCGACACCGCTCTCTCTCTCTCTCTCTAGAGTCCGGGGCGCTCCAACCCGGACTCCGGCAACTCCAGGGGGGGTCTGAGCCAAGACCTCCCTCTCGACAGTATAGTCCCGGTCAAAACTTACAGTTACTAGTGGGAACAGCAACCTTACTAAGGCGATCCCTAGCTCAGCTTGTCTCTAAGGTGACTCATGGCTAACTGGGCCTGGGGCACCTGGCCTGCGCCGGGGCGGTTCAACCTCCCCTACCAGACTCTCCATCTCCTCTCCTCTCCAATCAGCTCTAGCTCCACGTGCGCGCAACCACTGCCTATATCTTTGGCACCTCCTCCGCCCATTGGCTAGACTCTCTCACCTGACCCTCCCCGCAGGGCTGCTGGGTCAAGGGACTGCTTTCTCCCGCCAAATGCACTCTCCTCCTTCGCGGGCTTTTGCAACTACTATTTGCAAGCGCAACCTCCCGCTCTTTGGGGTGAATCAGGGGTCACGGCTACATCACCAATTACAAATCAGGATCTTTAAACATAAGAAAAGTGTTAGTACAGCATTGGCCCATTTTTAAGAAGAATTCGTTATTACAAGCCATCATATCTGAAAGACCAACAGTTATTTTTTTTAGTGCTCCGAACCTTACAGAAAAATTAGTACCCAGTTTCTTGAAAGAGGAAAAAAAGAGAGACTTGCTGGTTGAATAAAGGCTCCAAGGGTTTATTTTGATGCACACAGTGTAGAGCGTGTAGATATAATTCAATACCGTCTAAATATAGAGGTTTTACCTCACAACAAACTGGGGAAACCTTTGGGATCAAAGAAAATATTTCCTGGCACTGCAAAAATGTCATTTATTTATTTATTGGAATGCAGCTGTGGCAAGCAATACATTAGTCGTACTACTAGAACTCTTAAAGTTAGAATAGCTGAGAATGTATGCAATATACAATAGTAAAAGGTTTGGTTACTCATACACATACAGTAAGTGTGTCTAACCACTTTGAGCACACACATCAATGTGATCCCATTAGTTTATGATTTACAGGGATAGAATTAGTTAAAATCAATTGGAAAGAAGGAAATAATATCCAGACCATATCGCAAAGAGAGAAAACATTGTCTCCAGAGGGACTCAATATTGATATAGATTTAGCTTTTTTTTTTTTTATAAATTTGATATTTATGTAGCCAGGTCCCCCTCTGTCTTGCTGCCCCCCCCCCCTCTGGGTACTCACCGCAGCGGTCGGGAGCAGCAGCCGCTCGCAGGGAGGTGCGGGGGCGTGTGCGGGCTCAGCGTGCTTCCCTTCTGATGCGCCGGTTGCCGGGGACGCGTGCGGGGGGGTTGCCGGGGACGTGATCGCGTTGCGAGGCTCCCGGCGACTCCCATTACAGGGTGCAGCCATTCTCCACTGCCTCGCGCATGCGCAGGAGCTCGAGCGCCGGGTGGCCCTCAGACAGGTCGCGCATGCGCAGTGCGGAGGCGGCCACACTATCCTACCAGGAGAGGGCTCTAAGCAGGGACTACGAGTACCATGAGCCTTAGGGGACCCCACAAGATGCCAGGGAGCCAATAGGGCTGCGGCATCTCCCTGCAGAGGAGAATTAGATACTTTTCGCGCGCTGGGGACCACGCTAGTCAGTGCTGGACCAGGAGAGCTAGGAGAAGGAGGTGAGTGCAGGGGTCTGTGACCCACTGCATTAGGCCAGTAACCCCCCCTAGGCCCCAGATAGGTCCTGTACTCCCCCAGCTTGTGGTGCTATAGGGACAGGCCCTAGGTTAGGGACTTTGTCACATTAGTGCCAGTGATAGATAGGGACACAGCGGACGCTGCGCTTCCCGTGAAGAGACTTGGGCTCAAGTCTGTGCCCAAAGAGACAGAGACTATCTCCAGGGTGGGATCGTGCGAGGAAACACCGGATCAGACGGGATCACCAAGCGGCAGATCCTTTTCGAAGTTGCTTGCAGGCCCGAGTGCAGGAGCACTCGGCAGGTACCTTCCTAAGTGCACCAACGTATCCTATACATATTATCCTTACACATAGTGGCAGCGCTGACCATGGGACAAAGGGGTTAGGCTGTGGACACGGTGTGGGGATACACGGTGGTGGGTAGGTACACTCCTAGTGAAGTGAAAGACATTTTTGGACTGCGTTATAAACTGTGAGTTACCCCCTAGGGGGATTATATTATTAAAGTGTGTTGTTATTTCCTGCATATATATATAAACTGGTTATACTGTATACATTCCCGTGTATGTACTTATTGTGTATGTGGGTCCTGTGTATGCAACCTTCTACATTTCTAGAACCCTGCTCAGGTGGAGGCACTGTAACTCAGATCGAGCTGAAGGACTCCCCCCAGGTTCCCACCAAGCGGAGGCTCAGGCCTCTTGTGAAACTACAGGTATATGCACCACACTTGGTAACACATAGGTTTCCACCCACACACACTGTATCTGTGATTTAGATAGAGGGAATACCCGTTACATTTATATAATAACATTTGTAATTATTACTTTTTATCGTTGTTTTTTTAATACATTTATTAACCTGTTAGTTTTTAATTAATCTTTTTAGATCAACACTAGTCTATAGTCCCTCCATTGTTAACCAAGTTTATCAGTTCATCTTTACATTATTACACAGTAAATTTTATTTATTTAATACAGTATCTCCTTTTTGTCTTCCCTATCTCTAAGGTTTGCCTTTACACTTGTTAGCTCATATAAAGTTGCTTATATTGTGTTTATAGACTTATATTATATTTGTCAATTTGTATATTTATATCCATTCATATTGAGCAGGGTGTTCTCACCAGACATTATTTTGTAAAAGGAATACGATTGTACAGTACTGATCAATTTCTTTCCAATGTATATAGTGTAGTGCCAACGAATATTCTAAAACAAACCTGGGGCAATCACCAACAAGACCGAGGTACATGCTGGGTACATGCTGGGTACATGCTGCAACATGCCAGTGACATTTCTGTAGTCAGACTAATGGCCCATCGGATTAACAGCATTGGGACTGCCAGGGACCCCAGCTTTATTAATCTGATGGGCCATTAGTCTCTGCAGAAATGTCACTTAAATGTTGCAGCATGTACCCAGCATGTACCTGAGTCATGTTGGTGGTAGCCCCAGATTTGCCCCAGATTTTTAAGGCAAGTTTTACAATACTCGTCGGCACACCTGTATCTTAATTTGAGTCTGTTCCTTTAAAAATGTCATATGAAGAGGAGGGCAATTTTATTTTTGCTCTCTCTTATTCTGAGTATATGTATTACAGTGATATCTGACGTCTATTTTTTAATAAACATGCATAATATGAAATTATAGTTATTTTTTAACCTATTATTAATTGATTTAATATAGTTTTTAATATCATTTTAAAATTAATTTTCATTATGTTCTGAAAATAATGCAATATCTATATCATCATGAATAAAAAAAGCCTCTCCAGCCCGCATATCCTATATCTGCTGACCACAAGAGGAAGGCAACTATAGACTTTGTGCTCTGTCCATAATCACCGGAGCACCATAGTAATAATTGACACCTATAGCTTTGCCTAACAACCACAGATTCCACATTACAGAGAAACGAGTGTGTTAGGCATTGTCGTTTATGAGCAAGGATCAAAATGGCCGATGGTTCTGCTTAGGTGCCTGCGGCACTACGGAACGGCAAGTGGGACAAAAGTACAATGCACATGTGCAGAACGGCAATCGGGACAATAATGCAATGTGCATGCGCAACACTGCTTTATTTCAATATGGCAGACAATATTGTTCAAAAACTTCGTGGCAGCACACTAGAGATCACCGGGGCACAGGTTTGGCAGGCTTTTGCCTGATTTAATTGCTTCTGTCATTACTGTTGTGATAAGGCTCACCTGAGATTAGGGGTATATATGTTGTGCACAGTGATTCCCTCACTGCACAACACTGAGGAAGGTCCCGTTTGGGGACCGAAACGTTGACATTTTGTGCCTTGTGTTTTTCAATACAAACTGATTCATCTGCTTATGCCTGAGTGCTGAATCATGATTTCGTGTTAAACAGTATCGTATACCAGAAGCGGATCTCCCTTACGGTGGGGGGAAAGGGGTTACATATATACATACATACATACATACATACATACATACATACATACATACATACATACATACATACATACTGTGATATATTGAAGCAAAAGGTGTTTGAGGGGAGGTATATAGGACCCAGCACCTTCCAGGGTGTGTTCCCTTCACTATCACCTGAGCCCTAATTAATGAGCTTCAAGGTTAAAAGGCAGCACAGACAGCTTCCTGTGCTGCTGCTGTGCTGGTCTGAAGGCACACACACAGACAGCCCTGTGAGATACTGCAAAGGGAAGCTGCAGGTACAGTATCTAAAGTGGGGAATGACCTTAGGTTTCCCCCACTGTTAGTTAGGGACTAAGCTATATTAGTCAGAACTCTGAAAAGAGTTAGGTTTTTGTTTCTATTTTCTTACAAGTTAACCCTGTTCTTGCTTTGTACCTGGCAAATAAACCCTCCTGTGCATCAATACTACGTTTCCCTGCCTTTGATCTGGATGAAAGAGACTGCAACATGGTGTGGACATCACAATTGGTGGAGTTTAATGCGGGCAGTCCACAAGGCAGTGAAAGTGGAAAATGGAGGCGTTTCTGTCCTCGCTCCAGTACAAGCAAACAGAAAATGCTGCTATTCTGTTGCGGGGTTTGCAGGAGATGTCAATATCCCATAATGAGAGCTTACAACAGATTACAAAGTGTGACAAACGGCTTACTCCGGGGCTCCGCCGCCTGTCCGGGACTGTTAGAACACGGTCTTATAGGGTAGGTTAAATGACGAGGCATCACGTGCTGTTCCTTTAAGCAGGCTATGCCTGGTTTATTCAGTCCCAGGCACTGAGACTGCCACAGTGCATACAACAGAAACACATCAAAACAAAAAGCTGCTCAGGTGAGCAGAGTTCACAGCAGAACTCTTATAACCGGAATGCCAGACTTAGGGTGTTTGGGCCGGGAGATAAGGTGTTAGTGCTGGTACCTACAGTAGAATGTAAATTTTTGGCCACCTGGCGAGGACCCTACGAAGTCCTAGAAAGAGTAGGAGAGGTCAATTATAGAGTTAGTCAGCCCGGGAGGAGGAAGCCAGAACAGTTGTATCATGTGAATCTCCGAAAGCCCTGGAAAGAGAGGGAAGTGTTGGTTACTGTAGTTCGGACTGTACCATCTAGGAAACCTTCTGTTCCTGAAGTGAAAGTTGCTGACACCTTGTCTGGCCCTCAGAAACAGGAGGTAAAGGAGTTTCTTGTGCGCAATGCCCGAGTTTTCTCCCCTGTACCTTGGAGAACCTCGGTTATTGAGCATAACATCCATACAGAACCTGGGAAGGTCATACATCTTAAACCCTATAGACTACCTGAGGCTAGGCGACAGGCCGTTAAAGAGGAGGTACAGAAAATGTTGGACCTCGACATAATCGAGGAGTCATTCAGTAACTGGTCGAGCCCTATCGTATTGGTTCCGAAACCGGATGGCTCTATCAGGTTCTGTAATGATTTTAGGAAACTAAATGCAGTCTCCAAATTTGATACATACCCTATGCCACGGGTAGACGAACTGATAGACAGGGTAGGTGATGCCCGATACTTAACTACCCTTGATCTGACTAAGATGTATTGGCAGGTACCTCTAACACAGACTGCTAAAGAAAAAATGGCATTTTCCACACCAGGCGGGCTATACCAATATAAGGTCCTACCCTTCGGTCTACATGGGGCTCCAGCAACCTTTCAGAGATTGATGGATTGGGTTTTGAAGTCCCATACAGACTATTCCGCGAGCTACCTAGATGATGTGATCATTCACAGTAATGACTGGGAATCTCACCTAAAAAAAGTACAGGCAGTTTTAGACTCCCTGGAGGAAGCGGGTCTGACGGCAAACCCTGCTAAGTGTGCCATCGGTTTAGAAGAGACCAAGTACTTAGGGTATACGGTTGGTAGAGGGCTTGTGAAACCACAGGTGGCAAAGCTGAAGACAATTAGGGAGTGGCCGAGACCAGTAACTAAGAAACAGGTTAAAGCCTTCCTCGGCCTGGCTGGTTACTACCGTCGCTTTATACCAGACTTTGCCACCCTCTCGACTCCTCTCTCCAACCTAACGAAAGGGAAGAGTTCAGTCATGGTGAAGTGGTCTGACCAGGCGGAGAAAGCTTTCAAAAGCTTAAAAGATGCCTTATATGCTCATCCCGTCCTGATCACCCCAGACTTCACCAGGGAATTTCAGGTTCAGTGTGACGCTTCCGATGTAGGGATAGGAGCGGTCCTGTCACAAAGAGTCTGAACGGAGGAACACCCCATCATATATATCAGCCGAAAGCTAACTGTCCACGAGAAGAGATATGCCGTAGTTGAGAAAGAGGGCTTGGCCATCAAATTGGCGTTAGAGACTCTAAAATATTATTTATTAGGGAGAAAATTTACCCTAATAACCGACCATGCACCCTTAAAATACATGCAACAAAATAAGGAAAAGAATGCTCGGGTAACTCGCTGGTTTTTGAGTCTCCAGGGGTTCCAGTTCACAGTTGAACACAGGCCAGGCTCCAAACATGGAAATGCTGATGCATTGTCCCGAGTATACACCTCCCTATTTTCAAGTGCTCACCCGATAACGATTGAGCAATGGGGGGGGATATGTGATATATTGAAGCAAAAGGTGTTTGAGGGGAGGTATATAGGACCCAGCACCTTCCAGGGTGTGTTCCCTTCACTCTCACCTGAGCCCTAATTAATGAGCTTCAAGGTTAAAAGGCAGCACAGACAGCTTCCTGTGCTGCTGCTGTGCTGGTCTAAAGGCACACACACAGACAGCCCTGTGAGATACTGCAAAGGGAAGCTGCAGGTACAGTGTCTAAAGTGGGGAAAGACCTTAGGTTTCCCCCACTGTTAGTTAGGGACTAAGCTGTATTAGTCAGAACTCTGAAAAGAGTTAGGTTTTTGTTTCTATTTTCTTACAAGTTAACCCTGTTCTTGCTTTGTACCTGGCAAATAAACCCTCCTGTGCATCAATACTACGTTTCCCTGCCTTTGATCTGGATGAAAGAGACTGCAACGTGGTGTGGACATCACAATACATACATACATACATACATACATACATACATACATACATACATACATACATACATACATACATACATACATATGTAACCCTTTTCCCTCACCCTAAGGGAGATCTGGTTTTGGTTACCGGTGTAGTGCTGCTCACCTGTTAGGCTTACAGGATACTGAGTGCCGGTCGGTGTTGGTGGGGATAGACAGGACAGGCTTTTGGATCTGTACCTCTCATCTTAGTGAGGCACACTCACTTTTCTGTGTCACTGAAGCAAACTCCTGGAGCTTGAGGCCCCAAGAGTCTCTCCTTGACTGTTGGAGTATGGGGTAGAAGCTTCCACTCCCCTGCAGGAGGGAAAGCCTGGAACCTGGACTCTGGTCCAGCACTGATCAACACACCTCCATCACCCCCCACCCCCCACCCCCAGAGGGGAAGGTTAGAACCCTCTCAACTAAGGTTGAGGATTGTACCAGGGAGGAAGTGAATATTCACCTACCTCCCTGGCTGAATACCTCCCTAAACGGCTGACCTTACTGGGTGATTAACAGTTAAGGTAAAGACTAAGCATATAAAGGGTGAATCAGCCAATTGGTGAACTGCTGGTCAGCAGAGGCTGAAAGTGAAACCAGAGTACTGATTTGTTGCTGTGCAGAGTGCACACAGCAGAAGCCGATGAGGAAAGCCTGCAGCAAGTCTGAATCAAACTCTGGACTGGAGCCGGCATCCGATCATCACAGTACCCCCCCCCCTTCAGGACTGACCTCCGGACGCTGCAGGGATGGTTTCGAGGGGTGTCTCCGGTGGAATGTCCGAACCAGTCGAGGGGTGTGAAGTCGGTCCCTGGGGACCCAGGAACGTTCCACAGGGCCAAAGCCCTTCCAATGGAGCAGGTACTGGATTGTGCCTCTGTATAGCCAAGAGTCTAGGATCATCTAAACTTCAAACTCCTGTTGTCCTTCCAATAGGACAGGTTCTGGAGGACATGCAGGAACAGGAGACCTGGGATCCTGTACAAAGGGTTTTAGTAGTGACATGTGGAATACCGACGGGATCTTCATGGAGGCTGGGAGGTGTAGCCGGTATGCCACTGGATTGACCCTCTCGATGATAGGAAAAGGCCCAATAAATCTGATAGCTTTGCCATAGGTGCTTTTAGCCTGATGTTTTTTGTGGAAATTTGGTAGAAAGCCATACCTTGTCACAAGGATTATATGCTGTATCTCACGACGATGCCAGTCTGCTTGCCTTTTTTGCATGGACACCGCTTTCGTAAGGTTGTTCTGGATCCTCCCCATAACTTCTGTAGTTGCTGGATCCAGTTATCCACGGTGTTGTACTCCGGATGCGGCTCCTGAAGAGGGAAGAGCTGACGGATGAAAGCCATAATTAGCGAAGAATGGAGATTCTTGCAATGAGTCGCTCCGTAAGTTATTATGGGAGAATTGTGACCAAACTAAGAGGTCTACTCAATCGTTTTGAGTGTCCAAGGCGAAATAACGGACATAGTTTTCCATGGACTGATTAGTCTGCACCGTTTGTCCAATAGACTGGGGTTCATAATTGGACGAAAAGTGTAAGGACACTCCAAGTTGTTGGCAGAAGGCCCTCCAGAATTTGGAGATGAATTGAGAGGCCCGATCTGACATAATTACTTGAGGAGATCTATGGAGTCAGAATATCTCCCAAATGAAAACTTCAGAACGTTTAGCAGCATTAGCTAATCCCTTCAGAGAAACGAAATGAGCTTGTTTGGAGAACCTGACCACGACCACCAGGATCGTGGTCATGCACTTTGATAAGGGCACCTCCATCACAAAGTCCATAGAAATGTGAGTCCATGGACAGTCTGGGATCGGAAGAGGTTGTAGTAATGCTGTAGGGTGATTCCTGGGTGTCTTAGTCCGAGCGTATACAGGACAAGAGGACACAAAGTTCTTAGCATTCTTCCAGATCCCCGGCCACCAGAATTTCCATTCCTATAAATCGATGGTCCTCCTTTCTCCATGTTGGCACGAGGTTTTGAAACCAGGATCCCACTCCAAGACCTTTTGTTGAAAGGCTGGCGAAATGAAAAGGCGTCCACCTGTAACTTTAAGGCCCTCTGGAATTAAGAATTGGTCCAGAATGGTGTCTTTTAGAGAGTCAATAGTAGTAGCCGAGATAATGCGTGATGGTGGAAGAATGGGTTCTCCGCGGTCTTCTGCATTGTCGTCAACTAGGAATTGGCAAGAAAGGGCACCCGCTTTTATATTCTTGGACCCTGGCAGGTAAGAAATAATAAAGTTGAAATGAGAGAAGAATAATGCCCACCGCGTTTGTCGCAAACTCAATCGATGGGCGCCCTCAATGTACAAGAGGTTTTTGTGATCTCTGGGTATAGTCACCGGATTTTTGGTTCCCTCCAGCAAGTGTCTCCATTCCTGGAAAGCCATTTTTATGACCAAGTGTTCTCGGTTGCCGACGTCATAGTTCCGTTCGGCTGGGGAGAATTTTTTGGAGAAGAATGCACAAGGGTGCAATTTGGCGTTTGGGTTTTTCCACTGAGATAGTACCGCTCCTGCCCCCACATCAGATGCGTCTACCTCTAGGGTGAAGGGTAAAGCAGGATCTGGGTGCAGCAGAACTGGAGCCAAAGCGAAGGCTGTTTTTAATCTGTCAAATGCATCTGCTGCATCAGGAGACCCTTGAGAAGGGTCCACCCATTTCTTGGTCAAGGCGGGGATAGGCGCCAGGATGGATGAAAAGTTCTGGATAAATCGGCGGTAATAATTAGCAAATCCTAGAAACCGTTAAACAGTCTTCAGGCTGAGGGACGTAGCCACTCCAGAATGGCTTTGACTTTAGTTGGATCCATGGCTAATCCAGAATCTGAGATGATCTATCCCAGAAAATAGGTACTGGATTGATGGAATTGGCATTTTTCTAATTTAGCGAACAGATGATTCTCCAGCAGGCGTTTTAGAACCTGCATCACATGGCCTGGATGTACTTGTGCTGATTTAGAGAAGATCAGGTTATCATCCAGGTATACGATAACATATTTGTCGAGGAGATCCCTAAATATCTCATTCACAAAGTTCTGAAATACTGCATTACAGAGTCCGAAAGGCATAGCAAGATACTCGTAGTGTCCATCAAATGTATTGAAAGCTGTCTTCCACTTATCACCTTGACAAATTCTCACCAAATTATAAGTCCCTCATAAGTCAAATTTGGTCAAAATAGAAGCTCCTTGCAACCTGTCAAGCTGTTCAGAAATGAGAGGTAAAGGATAGTTGTTACCGTGATTTTGTGGAGTCGTAGATAGCCAATGCACGGTCATAGCGTTCCATCTTTCTTTTTAACGAAGAAAAACCTTGCGCCAGCAGGAGAAGAAGACTTACGAATGAATCCCCTCTGAAGGTTTTCGTGAATGTACTCCTTCATGCAGTGGTTCTCCGGAGGTGACAGTGGATATGAACCTCCTCTGGGAGGAACCAAGCTGGGCAAAAGATCAATGGGACAGTCAAATGACTGATGTGGTGGCAACTCCTCGGACTGAACTTTGTCGAATACATCCCGAAATTTGGAGTAGATGGTGGGTAGGCCGGGGTTCACCTCGGATGGTAATGAAACACCAGCGAGCGTTTGGGAAGGAACGGAACATTTCTTTAGACATCGTGAACTTCAATGGATGAGTCGAGACTCCGCCCAACCCACGAAAGGGTTATGAAGTTGAAGCCATAGTAACCCCAGAATTACGGCAATATTGGACAACTGGATTACATCCAGTCAAATCTTCTCCGTATGGTCTGTATCTGTCTCCAACTGTAGTAAAGTCATCTCTAAGGAAATTAACGCTGGCTGTAACGGTCTGCCATCGATCGCCTCCAAACATATAGGAGATTTTCTCTGTACCAATGTAATGTCATGTTTCACCACGAAACTCTGGTCGATGAAGTTACCACCTGACCAGGAGTCCAGAAAGGCCTGTGTCTTGACCGCAAAGGATTTTCCGGTCAACTTGATCGATAGCAGCAACCTATTAGGTAGAGTAGAGGGAGAATTATGTAAGTATGTTCCCAGCGTGATTCTCCCTTCTCTCACTCGGATTTGGCATTCCCCAACTTATTGGGAGAAAGGAGGGCCTGATGTCCAGCGACACCTCAATAGATACAGAGACCAGAGGTGCATCTACGCTGCTTCTTGCTGGTCGATAGGCTATTACCCCCGAGCTCCATTTGTGAGATCCGATCTTTGCTCCCAGATAGGAGATACCCACGTCAAGGCATCATCAGTTAACAGGGACATGATGTATGCAACATTTGAATGCTGAGACGCAAAATGCAAAGGGGTAAGTTCAAATTAAATGAATTATTGGTAGAGAAACCCCCGACAGATGAGGGTGTCCCCGCCATAGCGATTCGGCAAAGGGAGTTGTGATTCAGAGGTGGCATGGGTAAACGTCTGTGTCGGGACAGGCGCTGTGTGAAAGCAGGATTGAACGCTTCACGCTGTAGCTGATCTATGATAGATTGCATCTGATCCACACTTTGTTATTCTGATCTGCGTACTGTTGCATTTGAGTGTTCGGGTTGTCGTGCAGGGTCAAAACTCGACCCACCTCAGCGTGGTCCATGTTTTCCGGGCTGAGCATACTGTAACGAGTGCTCGCCACAAAGAAGATGGGACCATGAGGCAGAGGTGGGGATTGGTAAACACCGACCTGGGGCCAGCGGCCACGTCTGGTGTGCAGGTTCGTAGTTGTGTAGCCGCGTAAATGTAGGAGAAGTCGGGTAGTAGGTATACTCGCCGTGGTCAACGGCAGAAGATTGGATGATAGTAGGTGTAGAGCACAAAAGTGGGTATAAGTGGCACACCACTGTTGAAAAAATAGAAAAACGTATTATGCTTGTGGTGCTTACCTCCTGTTGATCCTGGCATCCCAAAGCTGGATCCAAAGACTGGTAGATAATGTGGAAAAGAAGGAGCACACACAAGACTAAGGGAGAGTTAAATAAACTTAAATCTTTATAAAGTCATCAGAGCTAATACACAGGTAATGTTTCAGAACTTAAGGTCCTTTCCTCAGACGCAACACCTGTGTCTGAGGAAAGGACCTTGAGTCCTGAAACGTTACCTGTGTATTAGTTCTGATGACTTAATACAGATTGAAGTTTATTTAACTCTCCCTTAGTCTTGTGTGTGCTCCTTCTTTTCCACATTATCTACCAGGATAGTAGGTGTCACGTAGCCGAGGTCGAGGAGATTGTAGAATAGAGGATGAATAACCGTGGTCAAGGTTCAGGTGAGACTGCAAGGCAAAACAGGCAGGGCAAAGCAAGGCCGGACAAGAAACAAACTGTTATGCTCAGTCAAATTACAGAGGCAAAGACTAAGCATATAAAGGATGAATCAGCCAATCGGCAAACTACTGTTCAGCAGAGGCTGAAAGTGAAACCAGAGTACTGATTTGTTGCTGTGCAGAGTGCACACAGCAGACGCTGATGAGGAAAGCCTGCAGCAGGTCAGAATCAAGCTCTGAACAGGAGCCTGCAACCAATCCACAAACTGAAATTGTAATTCATATTTTTCCTGTTTTTATGGATATTGTGAATTATCGCCCAAATTATTTCTTCACTGTTCATTTTAATTATGTTATGCTATACTCCTATATTTTCAAATTTTGTATGTATTCTCTCTTCCTTATCTTTCATAGATTAGAATGAGTAGAATCTAACTTTACATAATCCGTAGAGTACATATACTAGCATTAATAGACTAGAATTACTAATCCTGTTTGAATCATTAGCTATGGTGGGATGGTAGCCATTAGAATTACTAATCCTGTTTGAATCATTAGCTATGGTGGGATGGTAGCCACCTATTGCTCGGCGAACAGCCCTGAAAAGCTGGCGATATGAGCAAATATCGGCGCTTTTTTTGCAGAGAAAAAAAAAACCACCGAACGCACAGCGATAAGCCACTTATTGCCAGCTTCTCATATTCGCTCAATTCTAGTAGCCCCGATCAGCTTATCGAGGCTGATCGCTGCTCTAGAATTGAGATTTCCTCTCCAAATCGCCTCGCCACAAAAAGTTGGCATGAAGGTGGGGAAAAAAGCTGCCTTGGGAAAAAAAATTTGGACCGGGACCGCTCTGTCTGTACACAACTTTTATTGGCACATTACAACAAGAAGTCTGCTCTTACGCGTTTCACGCTGCAGACCACGCTTTATCAAAGAGTTCAAAATAATAAAACATTCACAAGATTAAAATATCAACCATGCCCCTGCAATTGGACCAATAGCAACTTGAAACACACTAACCCACCCTCCACCTGAGGTTAATTACCTCTTGCATTCTTACTCATAAGGGGTGGGCTATGCCAATCATTGCAGGGACTCCGTGGACATTTATAACAAACATAAAACTAATCTGGTAAAGTGAATAGAAAAAACTATATCTTTGGACAATGACACAAAAGAGAATCATCATTTCATAGTGCATCAAATAAATTGTAAAGATCCATTAACCAAACATGGCATATATAAAAAGACATAAACACCATCACAAAAACAAAAATAGACCATAGCTGTAGTTAAATCCTGAAAACTAAGTATATAAAAATATCATAATTACAGACCAGACGTCAACAGTATCCAAAAATAAAATTAGGATGAGTCAGTGTCTGAAAAATGCAGCATGTTGTAATATTGTATTCTAAAGCATGTTGCAAATAAATGCCTATAAACAGATAAATTAATAGAATGTTTAAAGGCTCTATAATATCTATATTGGTTCAAGACACCTATTGCCTCGTCATAAATAATGAAATAGTGCATGCATGGCTACCACAATATATAACCTACTGGTAATAATAAATGTCTTAAAGTTTTTGTAAATATACATATATATTGCATGCATATCACATTTCTCACCCAGTCATCATTTGGGAGAATAAGATGTATGACAACCTCACTGAAATTTTTTTTTTCTAACAATTGTTTTATAAACAAAAAAATAAATAAATAGTAGAGGAAAGAGAAGGGGATGGAGGAAGGAGATGGAGAGGGAAAAGGGGTGGGAGGGGAGGGAAGGAGAAGGGAGAGGAAGGGGGGGGAAGGGGAAGGGGAGGAAAAAAGGGTTGGGAAGGGGGAGAGGAAAGGGAGAGGAATGGGGGGAAAGGAGGGAGAAGGGAGAGAGGGGGGTAGGAGAGAAGGATAAGGGAAAAGGAGAGGAAAAGGAGACGGAAATCTTCAACCATCACGGACCCAGAGATTGGTTTGAAATTCCTGTTACATTGTACTGTCTCCATTCCTCTTACGTACAGGTAATATTAAGTCAGTATACGAAATGTATGAGTTCCCAATCGACATTTATCCCAGAGTGTCTATAGAGAATATCCAAAACATCTCTATCTTATTGAGGAGGTTTAATCTATCTTCTCCCTGGATAGATGCCTGGATATGCTCTATAGTCATAAAATGAAAAAATGTTAACACTCCCTGGGTACATTGAGTAAAATGTCTAGATACAGGATGCTTTAAATCTTTGTTTTTTTATCAAGCGAACATGCTCCATCATGAGTTGTTTCAGGGGTCTAATGGTTCTGCCCACATAACCTCTAGAACAACTGCACCAAATGTAATATACTGTACAACGTACTGAGTGTTGCAATTGATGAAGGTTTTGATTGCATAAGCATTTTTCATCTTTTTCACCTTCATCAATTTGGTGGGACAAGCATATTCACCCATTTTGCAGGAACCACACCTAAAGAAATCAGTCGTTGCTTTCATATGAGTAGTTGTTGGTATATCGGAAGTGAATAGACTAGGTGATAAACGAGTCACTAATGTGTAGCCTTCGTGAAGACAAATTTTGGACCATCTTTAATAAAGGGGTGGAGTTCTGTATCCAAACCTAAAACTCCCCAATGACAATTAATGATGGTTTTAATCTCCTGGGCCTGGTTACTAAATTTAGTAATAAAAAATGGTGGGGTTGGCTTATTTTTATTAATATTTTTCATTTTCAGTTCTTTCGTTCTTCCACATTTTGATATTAGTTAATTCCGATCTGATTACAGAGCTTGATCAAACGCTTTTTGTATTATAGACTGATGATAGCCTCTTTCCTTAAATCTGTCCATCAGTACTTTTGAACGAACCATGAATGTCTCGTCATTGGAGCATAACCACCTCAACCTTAAGAATTGTCCCTTTGGTATTCCATTGATTAACAAACGCGGGTGGCTGCTGTCTGCTCTTAAATAGGTGTATCTTGAATTGATCTTTCTAAATACATCCATCTGGATGATAGATGAAAGATCAATGTACAAGTGTAAATCAAGATAGTTAATAAAATTATGGTGATATTCATAAGTGAATTTTAAATTAAATAAATGAATATTAAGTGAACTAATAAAATTCTCCAAAGTGATATGATCCCCATCCCAAATAAGGAAGGTCATGAATGTATCTTTTATAGAATATAATGTGCTTACGAAATAAATTCCCACCACCATAAATGTGTGTGCTCTCCCTTAAACACATAAACCAATTAGCATAAGATGGGGCAAATGATGTCCCCATTGCTGTACCCCATGATTGAAGATAAAATTGAGTGTCAAACATAAAATAATTGTGCGTTAATAAGAAAATATTTGAGTCCAACAAAAATGTTTGTTGTGCTGCAGAAATGTTAGTATTGTGTAAATAATATTGGACAGCAGCCACCCCCTGAGCATGATCAATAATGCTATAAAGAGACGAAACATCCATGGACACCCGTGGGAACCACCTGAGTGCCTCCAGAAACCCGGGGGGGTGACCTGGGACCTCCAGACCACAGCAGGGACCACCCATTGACCCATTTGGGGCCAACGGAGCCTAGCAGGGACAACATGAGGGCCCCTAGGCACCCATGGGAACCACCCGGGGTGCAGTGTGGGGCCTACAGACATCCATGGGGACCCCTGTGGACCCCTGCCGGCCTGTGGTATTAATCCTGTGTCTAAAAAAATAAATCATTATTTAATGTGGGGGCAAAGGTGGTGGTGGGTTGTGTATTGTTGTTTATTAGATATTGTAATTTTATTAGGGGTCTAGGAGGTGGGTAGTGGGGCTGTTCTGTATGTTTTTATTTATTGTGGGTAGCGGGGGTGGGTGAAGGGGGTATTAACCCCAAATAGTGTTTAGACCTACCGGTAATGAAGCGGTTAAGTCCACTCGCAAGACCACCGCAAGGCCTGAACACCCAACAAGGGCCAAATACCACCTTCAACCACCCCCGCTACCCACAATAAACATGGCACTGGTGTTTAACCCCTTCATTGCCTTAATGGATATCCGCTAAGGTAATGAAGCTGCTTTAATGAAATTTCTATTAATAGTGTGTGGGAGAAGGGGTTCTCCTGACCTGAACCGCTTTGATTTCAGTCTTGGGGACCCCCTGCCTCCAGAAATACAGGCCACGTTATGGGGTGCCAGTATCTGTAAATGTCTCGCGTCACGTGACCGGGACATTTCAATGCATAGGAGATACCAGCACCCCATAATGGGGCTTGTATATCGGGAAGCAGGGGGTCCCTGGACCTCAAATCAACACAGTTCTGCTCCAGAGACCCCCTGCTCATCTACACTATTAATAAAATTAAAATTTAACAACTTTAATTTCCGGCGAGATTTGCGCAGAGTGAGAGACGTCTCCCTCTCTGCAGCAGAAACAACTTGCCAGTTGAGCCCTTTTCAGAGGGCAGATCATCTCGGCGTTGGCTACTCGCTATTTGTTGAAATGTTGCTATCACTGGTATTCAGGGCTTTCTGCATACTGTGATAGCAATGCTGTTAAAACCGGCGATTTAAAAACCCTGCCCATTTTTTCTATCTGACTTTAGTGCATGAGGCCCTATGTCTACTTCTATTTATTTCTGAGAGGCTACTACAACATAGTGTACACCCCGGGGAGGAGGAGATCCATCTCTGACTGGCGGGATCAGCTCCAGACTTCTATACCCATGATGGGAGATGCTCTTTTAAAGAAAACTTGAGATAAGTGCAATACTTACCACACGAGGAGATTTACAATTGTAAACAAATTACACTGTTTTCTCTTTTCTCTGTTCTTTCCTGACACTTTGCTCCTAGGAACTTTTTCTAAAATATATATCAGAATATATAAATATAAATGTAACATGGTCTGTATCTTTTGGCCTATCTCTCCTCCCTGTCATGTAACTCCTAGCAGTCTAGGCTATGACAGGTTAATCTGTTGGTTTTTGACCCCCCCCTCATGCCCCTCTTATGAGTGACAGAAGTGTGGTGGTGACTCGTGGCCTTTGTAAGCCTATCTGGTATAGATATAGACCATGAGCCCGCTCCTTCTGTTTCCTCCTAGGAAAATGAAAATGAAAATGTATTCAGTCCTGCTCTGGAGGAGTAAGAGAGCAGTAGATCTGTAAGTCTCTCCCATCGCAGAATGAGCTGTGTATATATATAAAGAAAACAGCAAGCACTCCAATTTAGAAATCCAATAAGCCTGGTGCTAATCGCATAAGAAATGTAAAAAGTACATTACCATCCAACATGGCAGAAGAACAGCAAAGAAGAGGCAGCACTGAGATGTAAGTATTAAAAAAAAGTGTATTAGAACAGACACAAAAGACCAACGTTTCGATCCCGCAGAGGGATCCTCTTTTTGGGGCTGTGCAGTGAAGCCTCTGCCCTTCGTGACTAAATATCCTATAACAACGTGCATCCATCACCTGAAATCAATTACAATATTCATTGAAACCACGTGATGTCCCTCCCTCTCTCTGAACTGCTGCTGTCGGCCATTTTGGATCAACTGTATCTATGGTGAACAGTCAGAAATGCGCGTCAGCTGTTAGTTGTAACAGCTGATCAAGCCCAGCGTCGTCATGGCAATCAATTAAACTCATGTGCACAGCACATCACTCTAGAGCTACAGCCAGCAGCTTCTGTTGAAAGATGGCAGGGAACTGCAACAGCGGAACATGAAAAAACACCAGGGAAGGGAAAAAACAGTGGATCAACAGTGAGAGAACACAAATATAAGATAAAATGGAGGATAAGCAATTCTCTGTAAAAACGAGCATGGACCTATAAGCACAAGAGATCATATTATCAATGTATTAAAAAAAGAACACAAATCCAGCAAGCAGGAACCAGGAATACATCACCAAACATAGTCAGATGAACATTATGTCAGACGAAAATGTGGTGAATGTAGTGCTCAAATTATAACCAATTCCATCTGTAGTAAATAATATCATAAATGATAGTCCAAATGAAGATGGAGTGCCCCCAATATGTAGAATGAACAAAACTGGAAGGGATAAGTGACTAGTGGAGTCTGCCTGACATCCACAACATGTACACTTCAATAAACACCCAATAAACACCCAACCAGATATGCTATATATAAAGGACAATGTCCGTGGTATACAGGAAATAATAAGGCACTGGGGCTCTTTACCTGTGTATCCCAAGGGCCACTCTCATCATCCGTGGCGTGCAATCCATCCGTTGTAGATTCAAGGAAATGGTGGGTGTAGATAGGCCAGGCAACTCCAAAACTGACTTATTGCAAGCTAAACATACAGTAAAAACGGTATTGCCTGGCCTTTTTCCTTTTTCTGGATACCGGAAGCAGGATGTCTTCAGCTGTGCTCTATCTACACCCACCATTTCCTTGAACATTATGTCAGTAATGACATAAATTAAAGATATACAGGGCACAGACATGAATCCATCACAAATGGATGTCGCCATGGGGCCTGAATGAGGACCTTAATATGGGATGTTTCTGTAAATGGATGTGACATCATCCCTTAAAGTGACATCACATCCTTTTGAACTAAGGTAACCTATGACATGGTACAGCAACCAATGGGATTGTCTTCAATACCATTGGCTGTAATGTAATGCATGTAATGTAATGTAATGCAGCCATGTGGTTTGAAGGATGTGACATACCTCCCTTGGAGATGACGTCACATCCCTCAAAGAAAAAAAAAGAGGCCGGCACATGGTATAGCGTCCAATCAGATTGGAGCTGTACCATCTGACCCCAAAATGTGACATCATATGCCATATTTAAGGCCTTGATGCCTCAGTTGAGCTCAAGAAGCTGACGAGTCAACATTGAGTTGTGGATCTAATATGGGGTTTTTAGATTAACAAATGAAGAAAGAAGATAAAGAAAAGAAAGAAATAACCACAGATGAAGAAAGAGGATACAAGATACAAGAAAGGAGAACTTTGTTACCTGGCCAGATCTTCAAGGTGGATGGCAATGGATTGAGTTTGATGACGTTGCGGTACGAGAGGTTCCAGATTCGCCGGGATTTAAAGGGTCAACGCTTCTAAAGGTAAGAAAATTATTGAATGTATGTAAATGTATTTATTTTACAGGTTTTTGGCTTGGATTTTTTTTTTTAATGTTTTTCATTGCCTATTGACTGATAATGTATTAATCTGTACCCCTTTAGGGTACAGATCAATACAGTATTAGCCAACGCATTTTTTGGCTAATGTTTGCTTTGTATTGAGTGTTCTTTTTCTATTTATGTTTATTCTGTGGATGTCTTTCTTTGTCATTTTGCTGGCTTGTGTTGTATTTATTTTTTTCAATTGATTAGTGTTTTTAATTAATGATTTCTTGTGTTGGCTCCTGCTTTTAAGTGATGTGTTGGGTAGTGGTTTTAACAATTAACTGTTTTGTTGGCTACTGGTTGAAATTAATTCATTGCCCATATATATTATATGGGTATGATGTACCACTATGCCAATCAATGGGTACAGGGTGGGTATAGTGGGTCCTGGGTGGGTGGTTAGGCCTGCAGGGTGGGGAGCGGGGGACAGGGGTTAACACCTTAATTACTATAGTTATTAACCACTATGGTGATTAAGGGGTTAGGGGCCATTCAATTGTATTTTTTATGTATTGTTGCTGGCATCAGAGAGCATGGCCCTGCAGTATGCTGACGAGGACACCCTTCATAATCATAATAGCACTGGTAAGTAGAACAGTTTTATTTACTTTATTTATTTAGGCTGACTAAGACTTGATTTAATAATCGGCAAATGGGCTATTATCCATATCTGGACAATAGTTATTTTGCACATTACTGTACTGTATGTGTTTTGTTGGGGGGTGGGGGGTAGGTGTATTTATTGAAATGTATGCCATGCTTATTTATTTTACAACAGGATTGGTATTGCAGGCCAGCGGGGACCCATGCTGACCACCCAAGGACCCCTGGACACCCTCAGGAACCAACTGGGGAACCCTATGGGGCAACCGGACACCTGTGAGAACAGCCTGAGGGCCAACAAACACCCGTGGGAAGCACCTAGGGACCCCAGACACCCGTGGGAACCACCTGAGAGCCCCAGGCACCCGTGGGGACCACCAGGGGGGACCACCGGCCTCTGGGTTCAATCCGGTGTTAAAATAAATAAATAATGGTTTTATGTGGGGGGCACAGAGGGTGGGTTGTGTATTGGTGGTTATTACATATTTTAATTTACATTTTAATACTAGTGTACTGTAGCAGGGGGCCTCCAGAGAAGAACCTTGTTGATTTGAGGTCCGGGGAGCCCCTATATCCTGAGATACAGGCCTCATTATGTGGTACTGGTATCTCCTAAGCATTGAAATGTCCTGCGTCACATGACCTTGGGAATCAAATGTATTGGAGATACGGCACCCCATAATGGGGCCTGTATCTCGGGAAGCAGGGGTGTCCCAGAACCTCAAATCAATGCAGTTCTTTTCCGGAGACCCCCTGTTCATCTGCACTAGTAATAAAATGTAAATTTAAAAACTTTAATTTCGGGAGAGATTTGCGCAATGAGAGGCATCTCTCTCTTTCTCTGCAGCAGATAGAACTTGCCAGGTGAGCCCTTTTCAGAGGAGCGATCATCTGGTCGCCGGCTACTCGTCATTTTTGCAAATTTTGCTATCACTGGTATTTGGGGCTTTCTACATACTGTGATAGCAACAGAGTCAAAAATGGAGATTTAAAAACAATGGCGATTTTTTCTATCGGACTTTAGTGCATAGGCCCCAAAGTCTCTGAACACAGCAATAAAGGGTTTCGCTTATCTGTTAGTCCAGGATTTGGAACAGATGTCCCCGCTTCAGCACGGCCTCGTGTCCTTCCTTCCTAGGGGAGCTCGGCCCCACGAGAGCTCAGAGAATCTCTCCACTGTAAGTCCAATGTTAAGGATAGCACACCCCCCCTTCAGCACAGTCTCTCGTCCTTCCTTCTTCTTCCTGGGATTAACAACCCAGGCAGTCCCAGCAGGCTCTGCGACCACCGTCTAGTGAGCCTAGGGGGCTGTGCCAGCTTCCACAGCTGGGAAGAACTCTTCTCCGTCCCCTTTCTGTCTGGGACAGCAGTCAGTCTCTCAGCTTGGCAGCTTCCTGTGTCTGACTTAAAATACTTCCTTGTTCATTCAGACCAGGCTGATTAGCTGCACCTGGCGGTAGCTTATTCAGGGGAAATTAACTCTGTGTGTTGGAAAAGTCACATAGCTGCCCTATTCCAGCACCTAAAGGACAGTGATTGTATCACTATATATATATATTTTTTTATTTTTTTTTATTGTTATCATCATCCTTTGTTTTTGTTTTGACCACACTTTCAGTTTGATTTACCTCTTTTATTTATTTATTTATTTATCTCTTTCCTTTTAAGATATCTTGCAATTTATACTCTTCTTATTGCATAGTTATAGTGTTCAATTATATACAAAGATATATATGTCAATTTTCACTGACTTGATAGTGTGCACCTGAACAGTATCAGCATGTTTTTGAGAGTCTATTACAGCAGTTATGCTGATCTTTTTTGCCATAACGTCCAGGCTGTGTGTTTGGTTTAACATATGCATATAATGTGGTCCACTCTCCTCTTCCTTTTAACCCGTGTGCATTTTTATTATTTATTCATATATTTTTTTATCCTTATATATTTTCTGTATCTAGGTATATAAACCATGATATGCCTTGATCATCCCTCCCACATGGGAGGAGTTATGACATCATCTAATCAGTGTTGCAATCCTCAGCTTTCTCACTCACCTGATATCATCTACAGTACATCACATTAACTGTGACTACAAATATGGCTCTACTCAGTCAACACATCAAGCCCCCAGACGAAGCAGGTGGCGAAACGTGCGCGTCGGGGCTCTTTTGTTTTTTCAGGATCCAGCGGTGACCCAAGCTGATTCTTCTCTCCCCTGCTGCAATTTTCAATTTGGCGTTCTCACTGCTCATTTGAGCATGCGCATTGTGGCGATTTCACCTATCTGGACTCTCTACCAGCGCTCCAGTTGCAAACACCCAGCCACTATTAACCCTCACTTGGACCAGTGCTAAGTTCTCCATTATACTTATTGTTGACATCTGTCTTTAGCTCTGCTGCTTATCTGTGTGTGCCAATTCAATGTGCAATACTCATACATGTTTGCTATATATTACCAACTGTCTGTGCACACATCAGCATATGCATCTATTTTGAGCTTTTATTATTGGTGATTCTGACCGGCCGGTCCCAGTGCTAGGAGGAAACTTAGTTGCCTCCACACTTTAGGGGTTGGGTCTCTGCATGTGCATATGGTAGCCTATAAATAGTTACTTCTGACACATTAACCTCTTCACTACTTCTGGTTTTTCACACATTAGCTTACAGCTTTTATACCAGCTTATTTGTGATCTGTTGAATGTGTTCATACTTATGTCTGTAACTTCATGTATTTTCAATTCATTAGTGTTCAGTAGCAATCAGTCCTTGGTACACTGTGGATCCTTTTTATTATATATTTTGTTATATGTGTTTAATAAATGTTGATATCTTTTGTATGCTAGAGTGCTAATCTGGGATTCTTTTTTCTTTGTCATGTTCACATATATATATATATATATATATATATATATATATATATATATATATATATATATATATATAAGAAAAGAAAAAGCGCCCGATCCTTGTGTAAAATCATATTTAAAAGGTTTCATTTCCCATGAACAGACAATTGCAAACTCACACTTTGTCAGTAAAATAAAGGCATGTTATGGGACCAGCCCATGCACCAGCTCGACGTCAGATCTGGCATCTGGACTGCTCGACCACCGTAGTTCCTATGCCACGAGCAGTCCAGACGCCAGAGTGAAGACGTCAGTACAGGATTTCCCTGTTCCCCGATTGGTGAGAGTTCGGTTGCAGCCGTGTTGACTAGAGACCTTCCGGGGTAACGGAGAGAGATTCAAACGGTGATACCGACAGCAGCAACACCTACTTGCAGTTTTAACAACCGTATGCAAACGGAGGACGGCTGTGGAAGTCTGACGTCGAGCTGGTGCATGGGCTAGTCCCATAACATGCCTTTATTTTACTGACAAAGTGTGAGTTTTCAATTGTCTGTTCATGGGAAATTAAACCTTTTAAATCTGATTTTACACAAGGATCGGGCGCTTTTTCTTTTTCTTTTCTAATAGGTATCGTTGGGAGGTTGGTGAGCCCAAGAAGAAGCAGCCCGGACCATACATATTTTTTAAAGGATTCATATGGACTTAAGTATTATTTTATCTATTTTGTGGTTTTGATTTTTTACATTTTTTAGAGATTTTTTTCTTTAATTTTGTTCTGTATGATTATATATTTTTTCAAATTGTGATTTTTTTCTTTGTTTATTTTTTAGCTACACACTTTTTTCATTTTTATTTTCATTTTTTAACTATCAACATTAGATTTTATTATTTATCCACTTGTTCCTAACCACCACTGAATTTAATTTTTATCCAATTGCCAATAGGCATCTGTGCTGGGTGTGTCATCTTGCTGTGCTGTATCAGGGTTGCAGCATTTTGGGTGTATGCTGATAAGGGCGCTGTCTTTTACAAATTCCTTATATATATATAAATATATATATATATATACAGTATGTGTGTGTGTGTGGTCAGGTCCCCTTGGCCCCTTTACCTCGCAGCAAGGTGTGGCAATGCAGGGAGCTGCAGGATGGGATAGTAGGGGCGAGTGAGCCGCCGGAGGTCCGCGGCGGCTCCCTTCACAGTGCGCTGCCATATTTCCGATAGCAGTGCATGCGCAGTACACCTAGCGTATGCGCAGAATGTCCCAATAGTTGTGGCGGCCATTACAGAACTCGGCGCATGCGCAGAGAACAGCCAGTAGCTTCCTCTCCTAGACTGATGCTATGGGCCGTGGACGCCACTCACGCAGACCCCGTCCCCAACCTGTTCTCTCCCGTCCTGAACCCGGCCTGTTTGACTACGAACTTCGCACTCCTGACCAGTCTGCGCGGTCTAAGGTCAGTGATTTCATAACCCCACCTCAGCACCGCGGTCCGGCCTCGGTTTGTGGCGAGCACAATCGTAACAATGTTCAGGCCCCAGCTAGGCCCGACCCCCAATAGGTTGTGTGTACAATAGGGAAGGCCCCATGAGACAGTTAGACATTAGTTGTATAATGTCAGGGACACAGCAAGATGCCGCACAGTATTTGCGGCCTGTGGTTTGGTACCAGACCACCACCGCAAGTAAAGACCATCAAAGGTGGGACACTCCATGGGAGTCCACCCCACGCAGAGGCGGACACCATCACGGATGACAACTATGTGGGATGACGTTCCTGATCCCTTTCATCAGTTGGCGGTACCCGGGTGCCGGAGCACTCGGCAGTTATCGCATTCCAACAAGTGCACCAGCTATGCACACACTTCCTGTGGATAGCGCTACTGCACACTTAGGGTGGGTTGTGGCTTCTGTGGATATCGGGTGGTTAGGTGCCCAGGGCAAATCAGTACATTGGGACAAAACTCACCAGGGTGTGGACATGGTGGTTGGACAGTGGGCCATCGTGTGGGGTTAAGGCCATGCAAGGTCTATAAATATGCATTAGAGTGTTATAAGTTGCATTTCAGTAAAACTGTTAAACATATACTGTGTGTGTATTTATTGCATTGGGTCCTGTGAAAGGGTTATCTGGCGCTGCCAAGATCCCTCACAGGTGGAGGCGCTGTCACCAGAATGAATTCGGTACACCCCAGGCTCCCTGCAGCGGAGGATCATGCCTCCTGTGAGTCATCAGGTATAGCACTGCATGTTGTCACCCTAGACCCTGGGAAAGCGGTATATATATATATATATATATATATATATATATATATATATATATATATATATGTATGTAACCCTGCTTCCTATCACTGGCAAGCTGTTACTCTGTGCTGTGTTACCTGCTGGCACGGAGAGCCTGGGGTTACCTGCTGCCACGGAGAGCCTGGGGTGCATACAATATATAGGTTCGGTGCAGCGCCTCCACCTGCGACAGATCCCGCCAAAGGGGGAGTTAGTCTTCGCAGGACGTCTATACAAGAATTACTCTTACACGACCATGTTCTAAAACCAATCTCGTTTACTGATAGATCAACCTTACGATACATTACATGCCATGACATTCCGGTATGCTGGTACACATCATTTAACACGCCACGGAGGACGTCAACATCATTGCGCCTCGGCGGACACCAACAATAACTTGCGCCTCGGCGGACGCCAACAATACTTTACCCAATCCCGCCACCGGGTGATCCCAACCGGTGTCCAAATACGCTAATCAGTTCTCCCGTTCCCACAGGTCGTATGTATGTGTATGGGTGACTGCGCAG
This sequence comes from Ascaphus truei, assembly GCF_040206685.1. Classification (NCBI taxonomy): domain Eukaryota; kingdom Metazoa; phylum Chordata; class Amphibia; order Anura; family Ascaphidae; genus Ascaphus; species Ascaphus truei. Next base: position 381,746,153 of record NC_134483.1, read on the forward strand.
CCAATATGTCTTAGGTGATTTGAAAGGTAGAGTTGGTGCACTTGATGAAATACCTGCCGAGCACTCCGGTGCTCGGAACTGCTACGATTCTTCGAAAAGAGTCTCTGAGGGCACCACGCTCTTGCCCTCGCTAGGATCCGGGGCGCTTCTTCTCGAACTCTGGCCACTCTACGGAGGTCTGAGCCCGATCTCCTTCCCGACAGAATAGTCCCGAACAATACTAATAGTTAGGGGGTAAAACCCTTACTAAGGGTGTCCCTAGCTCAGCTTGTCTCTACGGTGACTCGGGGCTAACTGGGCCGGGGGCACCTGGCCTGCGCCTGGGAGTACAACCTCCCAGCGCAGTATCTCCGTCTCCTCGTCTCTCCACGAAACTCTGACTCCACGTGCGCGCAACCCTTGCCTATATGTCTGGCAACTCCTCCTCCCATAGGCTAACCGCTCTCACCTGACCCTCCCCGTAGGGCTGCTGGGTCAAGGGACTGCTCCTCTCCCGCAAAATTGTACTGTCCTCCTTCGCGGGCTTTGCAACTACTCTTTGCAAGTGCAACCTCCCATTTCTCGGGGTGAATCAGGGGGTCACGGCTACATCTATATATATATATATATATATATATATATATAAAACTACAGGGGGTGGGGGGGTGAAGGGTTGGGGGGTTGAAGGGCAGGGGGTGGGGAGGTGAAGGGCAGGGGGTAAGGGAGGTGAAGGGTAGGGGGTAAGGGGGGTGAAGGGCAGGGGGTAAGGGTGGTGAAGGGCAGGGGGTGGGGGGGTGAAGGGCAGGGGTAGGGGTGGGTGAAGGGCAGGGGTAGGGGTGGGTGAAGGGCAGGGGTAGGGGTGGGTGAAGGGCAGGGGTAGGTGCAGGGCAGGGGTAGAGGGGGTTGAAGGGCAGGGGTGGGGGGGTGAAGGGCAGGGGTAGGGGGGGTGAAGGGCAGGGGTAGGGGGGGTGAAGGGCAGGGGTTGGGGGAGGTGAATGGCAGGGGTAGGGGGGTGAAGGGCAGGGGTAGGGGGAGGTGAATGGATGGGGTAGGGGGGGTGAAGGGCAGGGGTAGGGGGAGGTGAAGGGCAGGGGTAGGGGGTGTGAAGGGCAGGGGTAGGGAGGGGGGTTAAGGGCAGGGGTAGGGGTGAAAGGGAGGCACAAATTGTTGGCAGGAGTAAAATGTCCCTCTCCACACACACACACGACGGGAGTGAGAGGTGGTGGAGAGTAGGACTGGCGCAGATCCGAGGAGGCTGCTTGGCCCCCCAGCGGCCGGGGAGGTAGCGCCGGGGAGGTAAGGGAGCGCCGGGGAGGTAAGGGAGCACCGGGGAGGTAAGTGAGCATTGGCGGCTGGGATAGGAGGGCCGTGCCGCGCTTCCCCTCCGTCCGGGAGCCGGTGCAGGGCGGCGCACGTGATGGGGGGGGCAAAGGAGGGAGGGAGGGAGAGAGAGTGAGAGAGTGTGTGTGTGTGTGTGTGTGTCCTTTGGCCCGTCACTCCGCCTCAGGCCAATGAGAAGTGTGCGGGGGCGGGCGGGCCAAAGGAGCAATCTCATTGGCCTGAGGCGGAGTGACGGGCCAAAGGTCCAATGCGATTGCACCTAGACACAGGGAGACACAGGACAAACAGACACGCATACAACGGTTTGAGAAATATATAGATATATAGATATAGATATATATATATATATCTGTATATATGTGTATATATATATATGTGTGTATATATATATATATATAATCAAAAAATAAATAGATGATACCGTTCTGTGGCTAATGAAATGCTTTTATTTGTGCGAGCTTTCGAGATACACTGATCTCTTCTTCCGGCGATGTTACAATGAATGAAGCAAGGATTACTTAAAAACAGTGTCTCTTGGAATGTTATCTGTGCTGGTCCTCCCCCCCGATGTGGATGTGTTTTATGGCTAGAGGTGTCAAAGGGTTACTGAAAGCAAGTGAAGAAAGAGTGTGTATGTGTATCAGTGTGAATAAGAATGAATGGAGAGCCCACAGTATAAACAGTGCTCTACACAAGGTGTGTGTGGAGTGAGAGGGGATATAAATGGTGTGGGTGGGTGTGGAAATGTGAGAGTTTGTAGCACAACTAAAAGTGTGTGTGGATACTATGTGGTCCCTATTGGTGTATAGGGATGGAAAAATAAGGAGTATTGGTATGTGTGAGAGACAGCTGTGTGTGCATACATATAGCACAGTATGTACAGACATGGCCTTTAGCGCTCATGGGAAGAGAGTTCGCTAGTGTCAGTAATGACTCATAAAATTTCGATCTCTGTTTAGGCCACTGCTAAGTGTCCCGAACTTATAAATATATATATATATATATATATATATATATATATATATATATATATATATATATATATATATATATATAGTGATATATATATATAGTGATATATATATATATCAGTTGTAATTTCTACCAATATCAGAGCTTTCTATTTTAAATGCCAGACTTCCACCAATTAGATGGCAGACTCACGTTTGTAGAATGTCACAAATCTCCTGTACCATTGGATGCAGATGGATAAAGTACCCAATTTTAATTTATATATCTTTTTATGTAATGTTGTTAGTAACCAGTAGTATACTAAACACACAGAAAGAACACAGTGCTTTATAGGATGAGTTTAACATCATATAAGAGAGTTAAAATAAAATCAGTATCATGGTGCTAATAGAAAAAAACACTGAAGTCCACATAATTGTATTTCTTGTATCACATAATAGTTACGTTAATGAAAAGGAGTTCGGAGTTAAACAGATTAATAAGAGGAGTCATTATTGCTTATGCAGGCTGTCTCCTTTTACACCCTTTCTACTCTGCCTGGTTGCCATAGTGACTGGTTTATTCATGATGCACAGAACCACTTCTAATTATATACTGGCATAAAATTAATACTTGAATTCTTGACTCAAAAACAACTTGCAGCTTGTTGTTTTGTCATCTCATTGTGGCACATCTTGAAGTCACACACTGTATCTGCACCTCACATTTGTCAGTCTGCAGTTATTGTTCATAATGTATTAAAATAATTCCATAATGAGTTTAAAATAATGTATCGTTTTGCAGAATTTGTTTGTTTCCAAATACACCTTATTTACTTTCTTCATATTTATGCTGTTCTAAAATGTCAACTCTTTGTGAAACTGCACTTATTTAACTAATGTTGTATTTATTTTTAAGACCATGCATTCGAGGACAAAAACAAAGGCTATACCTACATATACTGTATACCCTCTCAGCACATTGTACACAAATATGCCATAAGTTGTTTGTGTACAGTATGGGATGATATTTAATAAAGGTTCAAGAGCGTCTTGGGCAGTTGAAAGATACTTGCTTTTTAAACATTACAATATAAATATCATAACGTAACCAAATCCATGCATGCTCAGTTAGATAGCTTTAGCAAATTGTCATGGCAACCATTTTTAAAGGCTCGGCAAAAATTGTATGTCAAGCAATATTTAGCTATTATTTCACAATTAGGTATGTACAGTATACACAAAGTAGGGGCAACTTTGATGGTTTTCTTGAACCATCCACACGGGATAAGAGAGAATATAAGAGACGACAATCTATTGTGATCTATGACTATCAATTGTTGTAGAACACTGAAGAGTGTGAAGGGGTGACTGCCTTAGCTAAAACCTAATTTTACAAGTTCCTGTACATCTGTTTATATTACCAATTCACAATCCTTATTTTATTGATCACATTGAAATGGATTTTTGTGAGACCTGATAACGTGAAAACTCAAATTTGTTTATCTAGACCAGTGTTTTTCAACTTTTTTTCTCTCGGGGCACCCCTAACCACAGTGTTCAGTTGCTGAAGCACCCCCACAACTGGACAGGGTCACAGAAAACATAGGACAGAGAGACAGTTACAGGAGACAGAGGGCTGGGGAGTCAGACTGGGCAAAAAGTCATAGAAAACAAACACACAACATAAATCTCTCTACTGCCCATGCTGCTTCCTTCCCCTCTGCTTGACCACACCCCTCAGGCTCCTGAGACACCTCCTCCTGGTTGACTTTATTACCCAACAGCAGCCAATCAGGATAGAGGAAACAGCCCTGCTCTCTCCCTGCTCAAGGGAGATTGGGGAAATCCCGCTGCACGTTTTTGATCCTCCCACGAAACCCCAGGGTAACACGGAACCCCGGTTTGGGAAACACTGATCTAGACATTATATATTAGTTTGGGGGAAATTAACAACATGCAAAGAAGGTACTATAGACACTTTTCTATACTTTTCCAGATATTAATATTTATTCATTTAATAAATAGTATTTTGGCATCATTAAAGCATAAGTGACATGTAAGCGATTACATTATCTTTCAGAACGCATTGATAGATTTAAAACTTTTTAATACCAGTGACCTGATTTTAATTGATGATTCATTTGTAATTATTTTCCATTTGTGGTTCACTGTTTTATATTACCAAATTGTCTAAATCTTTACAAAATATTTTTTTTATAAATGTTGTCTCCAGGATTTCAAATTTCACATCTTCAGAGGTTGTTCACTTACAGCAGCAACCCCCCATAAAAAGTATATGAGTTTAACTCCTATAATGACAGCATCTGGACCCCTAAACATTTTCTTATTCGCTAATGTCTGAGGTTACCGGCTCTGGGGAGACACCCATTTTAACCTCCCGGGCAGCGAATATTTGTACTGCTCATCTCTCCTGAACGTAGCATCAAATTTGAAGTATCAAAATATCCCCTGAATGAGCAGGAGGAAATATTTCAATGTAAGTACAGTATGCAAAGAAATCAGTATAGGCTGCTGCTTGGATGAATAGATCTGTAAATAACCCTCTTAGTCAACCTCTAAATCTGTCCCATATTTTTACTGCTGCTGATCTGAAGGAGAAATGAAGAAATATACCCACAAACCTCAAAACAGAGGAGTTGCAAAAAATAGAATAAAAACAATAAGCTACAGTATGTGTCAGCTCTAAAGAATACAAAAGAGAGGCCAATTAAAGGTACTACAAAAATATCTCAAAATCTACTCAGCTGTAAACACTTAAAAAAATGTATTATTGTCACTGTGAGAGGTAAACACTGCGTTTACCATTTATCCAGAATCCCTTGCGTGTCTCACTGTCCATGTTTATTATCTCTCCCCCCTACATGAGTGCAATGACATCAGCACACTGGAATTAGAACTCCACCTGTGTCAATACACCATACTGTTCTATTCCTGAAATCTTGGATTTTCAGGAGACTTTCTTTCACTTAACCCCTTTAGTGCTCTTTGGACATTCAGTGTTTGTCATAGGGGGCTGGGAACCCCCTTGTCTGTACGTCATGGTGCTATGCTAGTTTTCTTGGGGCAGACCGCAATCTGAATCGGAATGATGCCAAGATTATCTGATCGATCAGGAGCAATGACATGATCAGAAAGTGCCGAATCGGGTCGTGTCCAACAAAGAGCCAGGACCCTGTAGCACCAAAGTTGTTAAAAAGGTCTTGGGATGTTTACAAGGGACCTTAAGGACTATGGAGGGATTCCTTTTCAGAAGTTGAAGAAAATCATTTAGGGCGAATTGACTATTAAGCCCATTCCTACCAAGGGAATAAGGCATAGTTTGTCTCCCCATCACTGAAGGGGTTCAAAATCTTAGAATACAAAAAGGAAAAAGACAGGAAATTTACGGTTGTAAAATAATATTGGACAAAGTGTGTATTATCCTTTTCACTTCTCTACACTACTCACCAGAAGCACACAAAATACTATTTAAAATGTGTATTACCTCTAGGGTACTGGAAATAATTTTTAATGTATACTGTATGAAAAAGTATGATTTCCCACATGTAGTTTAGTACAGAGTGTCTTATATGTGGTAAGGCCTAATTATCCTTATTGTCTGATATGCATAGTTTACTAATCTAAAATTAGGTTTCAGTAACTGCAGTCAATCAATAATCAAAAAAATAACCTGCTATTACAAAATAATAGGAAGATTACCAATCCCTGGCAACAAGCAATATGAATTTTAAAAAAAATGCCTTTTAGGTTCAGAGGGCGTTTGTACTCCTAAGTGCTGAAGATATTGTGTAGTTTTTGCTACTAGCAATTTCCAAACCACAATAACAATAATATTCTTAATATAGACCTTGACAAATCATATATGCTTTTTTTTAGCAGATTCTGTTGGTTAATATACTGGTTAATCCATACTGAAAGAAGTCATGCCTTCATTTCATTTATCCTGCACTTGCCAGATAATTGTGCTGCAAGATTATTTATTTCATATTGGACACTTTCCTGATATCATTACCGTGTTTTAGACCCTGCTCACGCTGTTTACGGGACTTTGATCGCTTTATTGATAATTGAATTGGCCGTCGCGGACTCGCGGCATGCCAAAGTGATGTCAGGATTCCGGTTTACGATCGCAACGGGCGGAGGTTCACTGCTCCTTGACGAGTTTCAGCTGGAGGGGGTCTGCTGCTGTTGGAGAGTGTGCTCCAGTGTTTTTCTTCTCTGCAACCCTGTGGGTAGTGTGTTACGGACTTTGATTCAAATCGTGATTGGATACTCCTGCTGCAACTAAGGTTAAGGTTTCCTGACCGGACCAGAAGCGGTGCATGCTGAGGGATCCTCACGAAGCAAGTTTCCAATATTCAGAGTGGTAACATGTACCCTAAACATGCCCTGCTTATGTGACTAATCTTGTACGTGCAATCATTTACACTTTATTAGTGTAACAATATAATTACTTTTTTACGCTATGAGAGTCGTGCGCTTTGTTTTTTCTCTTCTACTTTACTTGCCAGATAATACCTCCAAACCAAAACCTCTTCCACTCACAAAAGTGTTAGGCAGAGTAAAAAAGGATTTGGACCCTAGTATTTTTGCTAAACATTTTAGAAAGTCTTACATTTCTCCCTCAGTCCCCAATACTTGCTCTCTCATGTTTGCATTCAACAAACAACATAAAGGCAACCTTTGGTTTTCTCAAGAGTTAAGAATCCAGAGATCTACCCTGCGTTCGGCAGAAAAGTGGTGGGCTAAAGATAAATGCCCCTCTAACTTTATGGATCTTAGAAAAATTATTTCAAAGCCGTTATAGAGGCCAAAAAACATTATTTGGCCTCACAGATTGTAAATTCCAGTGATAATTCATGGGAACTATTAAAAGATGTCAACTCTTTGCTTGAGCCGGCCTGTCTAAACAAAACCTCCAGTCCTGAAAAAATTCCACCACTTTTTTTTCAACAGGCTTTCTCCTCCAAAGTCTCAAAAATGTGGAATTAAATTTCAACCACACAACTGTCACAACTCACAAATCTGATATTTTCACAGTCGAACCAAATAAAACTAGGTGAAGCACCTTCCAATCTATCACTATGGACAAGCTCCTTACCACGATCAGAGGGATCAAACCATCTATCTATCCAGGGGATCCTTGTCCGGCCTTTCTAATAAAGGAAGCAGTGTTAGATCTGACCCCTTTCATTCTCAAAATTGCAAACTTCTCATTGTTTTCAGGCTTTTTACCAACCTAAAGGGAGCATGCATTTCCCCTCTATTAAATAAACCCTCCCTCAATCACATGAACATGGATAAATACCGACCAGTTTATAATATTCCATTCGAAGCTAAAATAATTGAAAAACTAGCCCTAAAACAGTTAGTGAACACCTTACCCAATTTAATTTGTTGAACTCCTAGCAATCAGGATTTCAACAGCACTGAGAATACCTTGATAGTTGTCACTGACTTCCTGCTCAACACTGTAGACAAAGGAGGCGTGTTGCTCTGATCCTTCTGCAACCTGTACGCGACTTTTGGCACAATTGATCACACTCTTTTGCTGACCAGACTTACAAGCTAAAATCTGCTATTAATAAAGCTGGCTTGAAAAGCAGGGATGACTTGTTACTTCCAGACTCCACACGTGTTAGAAATTAGAACCTATTTTGCTTTATTAGAACTTTCAGAACAGCTTCAAATGCAATAAAGTGTAGCATCCTACAACACTGGCATATTTTGACCAATCATGTACGAATTGGGGACCTCTTACAGACCGTCCTCTTTTTTGTTATAAAATGGGTAAAAATCTCAAAGACCTATTGGTCCAAACAAACAATACAAAGAGTATTGGAAAAACTTTGAGAATTTTTTTCCCCTTTAATGCCTAAGGGCAATCTATTAATGTAAACTAGATTGGTTGAAATGTTTTACTTTTCGAACCTATATATATATATATGTGGTATGGCCATGGGCGCCAGGTTTGCCCCCAACTACGCAAACCTCTTTATGGGGTATTGGGAGACCAAGTACATCTGGTCAAATGCGCGGCTGGGGGCCGGCCTGGTGTTCTATGGCCGCTATATTGACGACATCCTTATCATATGGGATGGAGATGTTGGCACTCTCGAGCAACTTCTTGTCGAATTTAATGACAATTATTTTGGCCTCAGATTCACCCATCAGATTAGCCCCTCATGTATGTTTTTTCTAGATCTTGAGCTGTCGGTGGATGATGAATGTAACATCAATACGCGAGTGCATTTCAAAGATGTGGTGGCGAATAGTTATTTACACGCAACCAGTAACCATCATTCGAAATGGTTGCAAAACATTCCCCTGAGCCAGTTTAATAGGCTCAGGAGAAACTGTTCATCTGACCCCACATTTGAGATGCAGTCGTGTCACCTTATTGACAGCTTTAAGAAAAAAGGTTATAATCACAATTTAATACAGGAGCCCTTTAATAAAGTTAGAGCTACTAAACGTCAGGATTTGCTTATGAAATCTAAACTTAAGCATACAGTACAGACATCTCAGACTCAAAATAAGAATTCTTTTGAAGGTAGTGTCAAATTTATTACAAAATTTACTGGTTACTCAAATAAAATTAAAAATATTGTCAACAGACATTGGAAGGTTTTGCTTTCAGATCCTCATCTAAAAGATCTGCTCTCTCCTTCGGCACCCATTATTTTCTGCAAAGCTATGAGTATAAAAAATCTAATAGCCCCAAGTAAGTTTAGTAGTACTATTCAAGCTTTGGGTAGTTATCAGCCGGAAAATGGGAACAGGAAATGTGGCAGATCTAGGTGTATCACCTTCAATTGTCTGACACTTTGTCTTCACATAGTAATCACTCTGTACATAAATTGAAGAGTTCTGTTAACTGTTTATCTACCTATGTTGTATACCTTCTCTCCTGTTCATGTAACATCCAATATGTAGGTTGCACCAAAAGAGCACTGTGTGTCAGATTCCTTGAGCACAGGCGTGCTATTATCAAGGGGGTTCTGGCACACAGTGTTCCTAGGCACTTCTCTCAGATTCACTCTAAAAACCCAAATGAACTTAAAATCATGGGTTTTGAGACTATACCTGATACGAAACTAGGTGGTGATAGATTCAAAGCTCTCTGTGTCAGGGAATCCTTTTGGATATTTTCCCTCGACACGCTTTCACAAAAAGGTTTGAACGAGTGTATAGACACTAGTACATTGGTCTGAGTCTGCTCTTCTTTTGCTGCCTGTGTTCTCCCGGTTCTGGTAAATATCCCCCTGTTTATGGGGGGGTCACTAGTATTGTCTCTGTTAAAACAGAGTATGGTTTCTCCCCACTCATGGGAACTGTTTTTCTCCCTCTCCATTTGCTAATATCACTAATAATACTATTACTCCTATTTAGTCTACTAAATTCAATTTATGTTACTTATTCCTATTTTAAGGCTATACAGTACACCAATTTTTGTTTTAAGGAATTTTTTTTTTTTAAATTTTTTATATTATTATTAAAAAAAATTATTTTTTAATTATTCTAATAATTTCTTAAAATTAGCAATTTATTAGCACCTTTATCATATAGCACATTCATTAATATTCTCTTCACCCCTTATATTTATTCACAGATTAGATTAGTTAATGTTATCTTTATGGGTATTACACACACTCACTGTTATTGCTAGTTTATTCATTTAATTATCACTTATGCATTTTGTCTTTTGTATCCACTATATATTGTTATTTATGTATAGCACAAGATGCACCTTAAGTTAATTGAGTATTTTTTAGTTATTATTATTTAATTGTTTTAACAATATTAAATTACTAGCTGTTACGATTTGTGTTGAATCAGCATTGCTGATTCCAGTCTTTCCTGAGCTTTTTTGTCGTGTTTACATGGACTCTGCCCTATAAAAATGGCTACAGAACATCAACCAATCAACTCCTGAGGAAGTCACGCAACGTGACGAAACGCATAGAGACGGGTGACGTCATCTCAGACGGTCGTGTAGGAGGAGGTCCTGTGTTCTTCGGCACTTTTCCAGCTATTCTGCTTGTGCTTCTACTATTGCACCTTCAAAAGAAGCTCCTTTAACATCAGAGACGCTGAATTGCTGCAGGACTCGTGGCAGGAGTCAGAAGCAGTCAAACCAGGTGCTCGGTATCACGGACGAAATCCCTCTCCCCCACTCCTGTAGATGACGCCTCATACAGATTCTCTCCAATGTATATTTTATTCTAACTTTTTGTACGTGTATCTCCTAGGGACACTTTTCTTAATAAATTCACCCTCATTTGTACACAGTTACTTGCTATGGAGCTTGCGCTTTTTTGTGTTTTGTTTTTCTAGATCTATGGTGGGTGGCTACACCACTTTCTTTCAAAGCAGCAAGGAGCTCCTGTGGTCAGTGTATCGGTGGGACTCTCTCCTCCTCCAGACCACCACCAAGTGGAGACATTTGGACTTATCCTTTTTTTTCTTTGGACACTATCTATTTATTTGTTGGTTATTATTATTTTTATCAATTTGCATATACTTTAAGTTTTTATATTAATTATTCACAGTTATTTACTATACTTAGAAGGGCTACTTTTTTTGAGTGTTTTTTCAATATATATATATATATACAGAGAAAAAGAAGGAAAGCTCCCTAATATATCGCACTAGAGAAACACCCCTGCTGAATTAAAAATAAATTTTATATAAACTCATCTAAATATGATTGTAGTGGAGTGAACAAAGTACCGAATGATTAAAACAAATTAAAAATGAATAAACGGAGGTATCGGTGTGCTAGATCTAGACGCTAATTAAGAAGTATTGGTGGCTATTATGCACTATTTTGTTACCACAGTTATGCTATTGAATTAACTGTGGAAATAGCCACTTGATAACTATTGTTTAGTCGCCAGTCTATTAGGACTTCATCTCATGACGAAACACATAGGCTTAAAAATATACCAATAAGCTCTCCCTATCCCCAGAATTGTTATACTTCGAACTCCGGTTATAGTATTAGTCTATGCTTTGGACATTACTCCCTGTTGCTCCGGCACGAACACAAGCTGAGTGACGTCACGCTCGCTATCTCGCGAGACTTGAGGGGCAAACTGGAGAACTGGAAGGCAGCTGCAAACGGATCTGTTACAGAACGCAGAATCTTGGCGTTCCACGTGGTGACAAGGCAGACCGCCACACAGAACAGCAGGAAGGAGAGGATTTTTTGTATCCTACATCCCTAAATCATCTGCTACTTTGTAAGTAGCTTTCTACTTGTGCGCAGTTCAAGAATACAAAACGTACTTCACTATATTTTGTCTGTTTCTTATTTATTTCAGAGATTTCATTTATAAGATATCAGCCACTGTCTCCAGTCTATGTTATGCTCAATTTTATTATTATATAGCAATACTGCCGGTTGTAGACTGCTTGCCTTGAGAATTCTGCACAAAACCCACCCCACTCTTCGAGATTCCTGCAGCACGCTGCAAAATTCCTGCAGCCAGACTAATGGCCTAATCGGATTAACACAGCAGGGGGTCCCTGCATTTGAATGGGACTCACTCTGTGTGAATTCTACTGGGCTGCAAGTCCCATTCAAATGCCGGGACGCCCGCTGTGTTAATAGGATGGACTATTACAGTCTGCTGTGGCAAGCAGACTAAAACCAGCAGTTGCATCTGTATATATATATATATATACATACACACTGTATATTACAAACTCATACTGTACATCATACCACTTTACACATATGTGGGGAGGTAATTCATGGAAGAAATTAATTTGAAACAAAAATTTTGGAATCTCCTTTGCAAAATTATTTGGCTGACTATAGTGAATATACAGTACAGTAATTGTACACAGTCTTTCTGGTACTCAAGGGCCTATATTATTTGAGGCAAAATCCCTTAAATAGCAAACCCACAGGTATTTAAATTTGTAGAAACTAAAGTGTGCCTTTTATCATCTGAGGGCCAGTAAGCATCCTATATGTTTGCTAACATTTTAATCTCTACAACGCTACATATATGTTAACTTTTACATTTAAAAGAAGCAGGAAAAGAAATAGCAAAGATGATGTGACCTAAGCAACGACTTGGCTGCCTGCCGTGATGGTGACTGGAATCAGACAACATCATGCAGCTACATCAATGAAGGAGCATTTTCTATATACAGTAGTTTTGTATATTTTTCTGCAAGGCCTGTCACAGTTGCTTCTATTTCCATTCAGGCGTCTTACTTCTGGGCTGGTGATTGAAACGATATATATTTTAATGGCATTTAACATGCTTGGTATCTCCAGATATGCCGGGAATCAAATACTTTCATTTCACATCTTTTTGTGGCTATTTTGCCATAGTAGTTCCCAAGTATCAAGTCACTTGTCCATACGGTATGTGATTAATTACTGTTTGATGTAGTGTAGTGTGACCCATTTACTGTTCTCACTTCTAACAGCCAATAATAAACTTATCAATATTTGATTAAACAGACATGTCTGTTCCTGTATTCCACAAATGTGAGAGATCTGAAGTCTTCTTGATTTCATCTTAGGAGGTTATGTATCAAGGCAACCTTGGAGAAAAATTAACACAAATTGCATCACTTTGCATCAGTGTATTAAGGTCTTTGCTCAAAGTTTTGCACCATGTGCATCAGCTTGTGACTTGGGGGGGGGGGGGGCGACAGGGAGGGTGTTACATGATGCACTGATACTATTCATCAAACACTTGCATTTGCATCAACACATTCTTCTAGGTCTGAAGTGGCATATATGTCGGGCTTACATCTTCTCATACGAGGGGAAGACAGTTTTACCTAATATTGAGCAAGGGTTAAGGTGTGAAATGTGCATTTCCTTTTAGCAGATAAATTATTATGAGCTCTATAGTGTTTAATCAACCTTTTTACATCCAATTTATAGTGATCACTTATTTGTTCAAAGCAACATGTATGTTATAGAGGACATTGCAAATGAAATATGGAACAATATGCTTTGATGGAACTGTCAAATGTAAATGGAGGAAAATCAATATGTTTCTGCGAGAGGTTTAAGATTTACCGTACACTACTTAACCGTTTCTGTATGTGTGATGCAATCAATGTAACCTTTACAAGTAAAGGGTTGTTTAGTTGTTAGTTGTATTAGATTTTAAATACATTGTATTGCATGTGAAGCACTGCAGTCTGTACATATATGTTTTTAACATGTACACCTTTAACTCTAGTTCTGTTTACATTACAAGGAATCACTTCTGAAGCCTTTGGTACTGTATATGTGCACCTCCAACTTCACTACAATGTATGATTGACATAAACTGTGACAATGACAGCAAAATGATGCCTTTCATGCAGAATATAAGGAACTATCCATATATACTGTACGTAGTCTGTGTGTGTGTTTATATAAATGTCATGTTAGTGAAACAATTTGTCTCAAGTGTCAGCATACTAAGGTTGTTTTTACCTTTTTATGTCCCCCAATAAATTGCCAGCATCTCCATTACTGCTGTAAAGTCACAGGCTCTGTTTCCATTTTGCAGGATATTTTCTCGCATCCAAGACATTTTACCCATTTCCAAGATTGATTCTTTAAAAAGTGTGATTCAAGAATGTCTGTGAAATTGGAGTTCAGTAGTATTGCAGCTTGATCCTGGGGAATATTCCTATACTGTACATGTTATTGCACATGAAGCATACCGTATCATTCTTTAGTGACAGGCTTCTTTGTGTGTGTGTTCTAAAGCTAACTAGGGACATGTCACTAATGGTAAGATAGAAGGTGTGCATCAGTTTATGCGGGAAATACATACTGTGAGTCATGCTCATGTGTGTAGTAAACGTTAGTGTATATGCAGTGCATGGTGCACTGGGACATGTCACTAGTCACACGTGTGGTTGTATAAAGCTAGCACTGCTGTATTGCCAATAAATATGAATATGACCTTGACAAGAATATGAGTTGGACTGTGACTACATCTATCTCTCTCCCCCCAAAAATGAAAGTAAGCTTAATTCGGCCATTTATGGAAAACCTACAGTAACTACAACGTCCAAACAGCCAGACCACCATTGTGGCAAACCACTACATTCTTTCTCAGTCTAAATAAAGAAGGAATGGAGTAGTTGCTAAAAATACTGAAAGCCGGACTTTAAATTACTATGAAGCTGCCACAACATACTGTATGCAAATAATAGGGAAGGTTGCTAAACATAAAGTTAATACTCCAATGGGAGAAAACCACTGATCATACAGGTAATATGCTGACATCCATCCAATCAGGTGAAATTGTACTCAAGAACAAACAATGATCAATGATTTCTAGTATTTTGACATACTTTAGGTACAATGATATGACTACTTATTTGAATGTAAAAAGAAGAAAAAAGGTTGTATCTTTAAGTTTAATGTACATAAATAAATTGTTTCAAAGAAATCAACGTGTATTTGCAATTATGTTGTTGTTGTATGTCCAAATATATCTACTATATATTTCTGAAAGCACTCTATGTCTGCATGGCCTGTGTCCCTCAGGCCAATGAGATTGCTCCCTTGAGGCACCCGCCCCTGCACACCTCTCATTGGCCGGTGTGGTCTAACAGTATATACACACACATATGTCTCACCCCTCCGGATTTCTGCCCCCCCCCCCCCCCATGGCTCTCATTGGCCGGTGCGCTCTAACCCCTGGCCACACTATTACTACTACTACTACTACTGCTACTGCTACTACTACTACTGCCTGAGGTGAGGAATTGGTATTGCTGGAGGGGGGGGTGAGGGAGGGGGGGTTTGACCCTCCATTTTTGACCCTCCCCAGCTCCGTTTTTGACCCCTCCCCCAGCTCCGTTTTGGACCACCCCAGCTCCGTTTTTGACCCCCCCCACAGCTCCGTTTTTGACCCCTCCCCCAGCTCTGTTTTTGATCACCCCCCTGACCCACCCACCAACCCCCCGTCATACCGAGGGACAGACACACTGACACACACAGGGACAGACACACTGACACACACAGGGACAGACACAGTGACACACACAGGGACAGACACACTGACACACACAGGGACAGACACGCTGACACACACAGGGACAGACACACTGACACACACAGGGACAGACACACTGACACACACAGGGACAGACACACTGACACACACAGGGACAGACACACTGACACACACAGGGACAGACACACTGACAGACACACAGTGACACTCCCGCCCCTGCCTTCCCCCCTCTCTCCTGCCAGCCCTCCCCCTCTCCTGCCATCCCCCCCTCCCCCATTGCCCGTCCCCTGCCTTCCCCCCTCCCCTGCCTTCCACCCCCTTCCCCCCCTCCCCTGCCTCCCCCCTCCCCCTTCCCCTCTCACCCCCCTTCCCCATCCCCCCTCCCCCCTTCCCGCTCCCTCCCTTCCCCCCTTCCCGCTCCCTCCCTTCCCCCTTCCCACTCCCTCCCTTCCCCTCCCACCTCCCCGCCCATCCCCCCTCCTCCCTCCCCTGCCTTCCCCCCCTCCCCTGCCTTCCCCCCCCTCCCCTGCCTCCCCCCCCTCCCCTGCCTTTCGCCCCTCCCCTGCCTTCCCCCCCCTCCCCTGCCTTTCCCCCCCACCCCTGCTTTTGCCCCTGCCTCCCCCCCGCCCCTGCCTTCCCCCCCGCCCCTGCCTTTCCCTCCCCGACCCTGCCTTTCACCTCCCTCCCCACCCCTGCCTTTCACCCCCCCCCACCCCTGCCTTTCACCCCCCTCCCCGCCCCTGCCTTTCACCCACCCGCCGCACTCCTGCCTCTGCCTTTCACCCACTCGCCGCCCACACGCCCGCCGCCCTCACGCCTTTCACCCACCCGCCGCCCACACTACCGCGCCTCCCGCCTCTGCCTTTCAGCCACCCGCCGCCTCACACCCCTGCACCCCACAACCGCCGCCCTCACTCAACAGACACCTGCCGCCTCTCACCCACCTGCCACACTCGACACACACCCGCCGCCTCCCGCCCCTACGCACCGACATCACAGACTAGCCGCCGCACCCACTCACCACCCACCCGGCGCCTCCCGCCTCACACCCACCCACCACACTCACACCCCTATGCACCCACATCACTGACCAACCGTGGCACGCTCTCACCAGACACCCGCCGCCTCACACCCGCTCACACCCTAGCGGGACTCCCGCCCACAGCCAGCACTCCACTACCCACCCGCCACCCGTACTGAACACCCACCCGATGCCTCACACCCACTCACACCCTAGCGGAACACACACCTCACATTTTTACATCACTTATGACACCAAAATATACATTGTACTGTGGTGTGTTTACAATAAACCATTTTTAAACAACAATATCGTATTACATTTTCTTCCATGTTTCTTTTCAACTATTTATAAATAATAATACCTATTACGGATTTACATCCCGGGCAACGCCGGGTATATCAGCTAGTGATATATAAAAGTCCAATGGATGGCTCGGGATATCCAATAAATGGTGATCGAGTCCAGTGGACAGCAGGTTCCTCAGCAGCAACAATGATATGACATGCAGGGAAGACAAGAGAACAGGATCATAGCGTAACAGAGTATGGTTATGACAATTAACACATAGACATAGACAGACAAGCACACACAACACTAAACAAGTAGGCTGACTAATACAATAATGATTTAATGAACACGATAAAATACAGCAAACTGGTGACGAGCAGGTCTAGGATCCGGTATGTAAAACCAGAATCCTACTTACAGCAAGTCCCCAGGATATGAGCAGGTGAGTGGAGTATAAGTGGTCCGGCGACAGATGTTGGTAGATACGTGCCATGTGTAGATGCCTGCAGGTCCCTCTCCGGATTGATGCCGATGATAGCGACGCTGCCTTCTGTTTCACAGGACGCCTTCCGTTGGTGCCCGGAACTGCGTCACAGCGGGCGGGACAACACACCGGATCTCACTGCAGGAACAAGCTCCTATACACCGTGACTCCAGGAACTGCTTCAATGGTCTGCTCCTCTACCAGACAACAAAAAATGATTAAAAGGGCACTTTAATGTGGCAAAAGAAGTAAGTGATCCTATACCTGAAATGATAGGCCTACCAGGAGGGTTCGTGATGCTTTTATGTATTTTGGGGATGAAATAGAAATACAAAATACATAAAGACAAGAGAAGAGTGTACGAACACATCTATAATATAAAAAGAGGTTTAAATACACACAGTGTTTCACATCATTTTAATATTCACCATAATAGGAATCCGATGGGTCTAAAGTGTCAAGCCATAGAAACTGTACAAAATAATTGGAGGGGAGGTAATTTACTTAAACAGATCAGTAGAAGCCTAATGGATCTACGAATTAAAGACACTCTCACCTAACGGTCTCAACATTGATTTTGATCTAGGTGTTTTTCTTAAATTATATTTTCAAATGAATCTTTTAAATGACCTTTTAATGAATTTTAAGATAAATGTATTAAATTATAAGTTTTTAACATATATATAGATTTTAATATATATTTTTATTTTTAAATTTTTAATATATAGATCTTTTATTAAATGGGTATTCAAGCTAATAACAGCTGCTGCAAATACAAAAGCCACAGGCGTGCAAATAAGGTTAAATCAATATGGAATAAGATTATATCATTAATTTCATTGAGTGTATAATCACAATATCTATTATGGTCTGATTAAAAAGATGTATTAGGTATGATCAATAACAACTGTCTAATAGTATGTGTTTTTATGTATATATGTTTGTTGCATTTGTATACATGTTTGTTCTATTTGTATGTCAAGGCTGCCTTTTACACAGGACATGATTGACAGGTATTGTATCCAACCATGGTTAGCACCAATTATGTTTGAGGGACATTTTATTCAACCAATGGTGTGTGCCCTGTCTGTATTTAAAGTCATCATGGACTGTGCTCATCATCCCCTGAAGAAGTGCGCATGCGCACGAAACGCGTTGGGCCTTTGAGAGTCATTCACCAGCTGTACTGGTAGAGGAGCAGACCATTGAAGCAGTTCCTGGAGTCGCGGTGTATAGGAGCTTGTACCTGCAGTGAGATCCGGTGTGTTGTCCCGCCCGCTGTGACGCAGTTCCGGGCGCCAACGGAAGGTGTCCTATGAAGCAGAAGGCAGCGTCGCTATCATCGGCATCAATCCGGAGAGGGACCTGCAGGCATCTACACGTGGCACGTATCTACCAACATCTGTCGCCGGACCACTTATACTCCACTCACCTGCTCATATCCTGGGGACTTGCTGTAAGTAGGATTCCGGTTTTACATACCGGATCCTAGACCTGCTCGTCACCAGTTTGCTGTATTTTATCGTGTTCATTAAATCATTATTGTATTAGTCAGCCTACTTGTTTAGTGTTGTGTGTGCTTGTCTGTCTATGTCTATGTGTTAATTGTCATAACCATACTCTGTTACGCTATGATCCTGTTCTCTTGTCTTCCCTGCATGTCATATCATTGTTGCTGCTGAGGAACCTGCTGTCCACTGGACTCGATCACCATTTATTGGATATCCCGAGCCATCCATTGGATTTTTATATATCATATATTTGGACTCTAAGGCGCCGGTCTGTATTGTTTTCTTTGTCTTTCACTAACTGTGTTTGGGTTAGTTATTCCTGGCAGCCTTGCCTAATTCAACTTAATTAATATTATTAATATTCATCACGTTGATGTTAATATATCTTGTATTGTATCTTGTATTCACTTTCATTTTTAGCGCTGTACACACCACTCTTTTTTCTAGTTGTTGTATACAGTAGAAACTGTACATTGTTCTATAAAAAACTGTATTTCTGACAAGGATTGTTCAGGAATTTTAGATCTGCAATCGGGATTTTTTTTTTTTTTTAAATATTTTTTCCTTTATTGGTGTCAGACAGCGTATTGGTACATGTTACAGACATTGGAAAACGAGCCAGCACAGGAATACGGCGCGGTACACTGGCGACACACTTTATTCGAGCTCGGCTAGTCCCACGAATTCGGGTATACCCGGGTGTATTGAGGTTTGTGACTGTTTTCTGCCCGAGTGCATTGAGGTATTTTCCAGGCAGGGATTGAAGCATTTTATTCCCGCTGGCTGCAATACTGCACAGTATATATATATATACTGCATTACAATTCATGAATTTATGCCATCTGGTAGACACGCGAAGCATTGCAGCCTATTAAATCCTAATCATTATCATTTAACAGATCAGCCGCCCATCAGCCAGGCATGAACCCAGGCTGGGAAGGCAAACGCAACAGGGCTTGTCAGAGGTGAGGAGCGGTGCATTCCAGGTATCTGCCAGGTACATACTGGGTATTTGCTCGAATAAAGTGTGTCAGTGCAGTACATGTAGATAGCATGGGAGGAGTTGATGACACACAATAGTCCATTTTCCCATTTTCAGTGGTGAAAAAGAGAGGGGATGACGAAGGAGGGGTGGATAGTTGGGAACGACTTGGACAAAGAGGGGGGGGAGGGAAGGCGGTGGTGGGGAGCTTTGGGGTTCGGTGGTCGGGGAGTTAGTCCTGCGGTAAAATTTATGTGCTAGTCAGGTCTCCTGATCCTGGCCAGGGTTCCCAGGTTGAGTAGAATTGCGGCATTTTTTGTCTCAGCATTGCCGTTAGTCTTTCCATACCCATAATTCCATCTATCCTAGTGACTACCGTTCTTCTAGAGGGAGCTTTGATTTTCTTCCAAGCCACCGCTACGCAGCATCTGGCGGCCGTTAGGATCGCTGCCGTGAGTCTGGCTATAGGGGGGGAAGGTCGTCGACTGGTTTTCCCAGCACGTAGGTCAGGGGGTCCAGGGGTATCTCAACATCCAGGGTCTCGGTCAGAAGGCCCTGGATCCGGGTCCAGAATTTTTGGATCTCCGGGCATGTCCACCAAATGTGGGACATCTCCCCCCTTTGACCACATTCCCTCCAGAATTCGTCGGGGATGCCTGGGTAGATTTGGCTCAGTCTACTCGGGGTCAGGTACCAGTGAAATAATATTTTGTAAATATTTTCTTTTGTGACGGAGCAAATTGAAGTTTTGGTAGCTGCCTCCCAGATATCCTCCCAGTCCTCAAGGTCTATATTGGTGTTCAGGTCCTCGCTCCACCTTTGCATATATAAATGACTAGGGGAGGGCTGGGTCGCCTCCAGTATTCTATATATCTCGGAGATGAGGCCTCTTTGGTATTCGCCTCTGAGGCAGAGGGTCTCAAATCTGGAGCGCGGTGGGAATTTTAGGCTAGGGGATTGGGTTCTCAGGAAATGTCTAATCTGTAAATTTTGGAATATAGGGAGATCAGGGGACGTTAGTTTAATTCGTAGTTCCCGGAGGGGCATGACCTCGTCGCTTTCCAGTAAGTCCGCAACCACTCTGATGTTTAGGCCTTGAAATTGGCTGAATTGGGGTCGGGAACAACCGTGCGGGAAATCCGGGTTCCCGAATAAGGGGGTCAATTGAGAGGGGGTTGAAGCTAGGCCATATTTCCCTTTGGTTTTCAACCATGTTGACCACGTGCATCTCATTGCTCCAAGGCTGAGTCTCATGGGCTTCTTGCCTTTGTGGGCGTGGGTCCATAGTAGGGCTGAGAGGGGGGTCGGGGACGCGTGGTGCGTCTCTATCTCCAGCCAGCAGTTAGAGGTCGGGGGTTATTCCAAACCACCGCCTGCCTCAGCTGGGCTGACTGGTAGTATCGAACTACATCCGGCGCCCCTAGACCCCCTCTCGTCCTTGACGCTAAAAGTACTGACCGTGGGACCCTGGCTCTTCGTTGTTGCCAGATGAAACGCAGAATATGGGTCTGGATATTCCTCAGATCTGCTAGTGGGACGGGGACAGGGAGGGTCTGAAAATAATAAAGCAAGCGGGGAAGGATATTCATTTTGGTGGATATTATTCTACCGAACCAGGATATTTGGTGGGTCTGCCAGGTCTCGAGATCTCTTACGATCTGACGGAAAAGGGGAGGGTAGTTGGTTTGATATAGTGAGCCATATGAGCTCGCTATTTTAATCCCTAAATACTTGATATGGGAGCTATTCCATTTATACTTAAATTTCTTTTGCAGGGTTGTCCATATGGGATTCGGTAGAGAGATATTGAGGGCCTCTGACTTGTCTGTGTTGACTTTGTAGTCTGAGAGGCAGCCAAATTGGTCTAACAGTTTTTCTAGGTTGGGGAGGGAAGTGAGGGGATCTGATAGGGTAAGGATAATATCATCGGCGAACAGGGAGATTTTATACTCCCTGTCACCGACTAAAATTCCTTTTACGGTTGGTTCAGTTCTGATTCTGGCGGCTAGGGGCTCTATGGACAGGGCGAAGAGTAAAGGGGAAAGGGGGCAGCCTTGTCTGGTACCGTTTTGGATTTTTATTGGGTTGGATCGGCCACCCGGTAGTTTTAATAAGGCCGTGGGGTTAGTGTAGAGGGCTCGGACTCCCTCAAGGAATGGGCCAGAGAAGCCGAATTGGCGCATCGTCTGGTCAAGGAAGGACCATTTGATCCGGTCAAAGGCCTTTTCCGCGTCGAGGCTGAGTATCAAGGACTGAGATTGTTTGAGGTGCACGTGGTCTATAATATCAATAATTTTGCGGGTGTTGTCAGAGGCCTGTCTTCCTGACACAAATCCCACCTGTCTATATGAATTAGCCTTGGGAGAATAGGGTTCAGTCTGTTTGCTAGAATTTTACTGAAAAGCTTGAGGTCAGTGTTTAGCAGGGATATTGGGCGGTAGCTGCCGCATTGAAGTGGGTCTCTGCCCTCTTTATGTATGATGGCCAAATTGGCTGCTGACATCGTGCCTGGGATCTGTTCTCCCTGTAGAAAGGAGTTAAACATTTCTAGGAGGTAGGGGGACAGGGATTTTGCTAATTTTTTATAGTAACCGTTGGAGAATCCATCCGGTCCGGGTGTCTTGGCTATTTTGAGTGAGGATATTGCATTATCTAGCTCTTCTTGGGTTATTCTCTGGTTTAGGAACTCAAGTTCTTGTTGTGTGAGGGACGGGAGGTTGCATTGTGTTAAGTAGTCGGAGGTGCTCTTATCATTATCGTTTGATTGGCTAGTGGGGTGGAGGTTGTAGAGGTCCATGTAGAACTCTGCAAACTCGCGCGCGATGTCTTTCTCGTTGTACGAGATTTGACCGTTTTTGGTTCTGATCTTTGTAATCTGGGCCTTTGTCCTAATACCTCTTAATTTTGAGGCCAGAAGTTTGTCCGCTTTGTTACCCCTATCATAGAACCGCTGTTTGGTCCATTTTAGGGCTCTCTCTACCTCGTCAAGTTGGAGTATTTTTAGATCGGATCTCGCTTTCTCAAGGGTTCTAAACACCTTTTTCGATAGGGATTGTTTATGTAATTGCTCTAGCGTTATAATTTTTTCAGTAAGTTCTTTCTGGGCTTTTTGTTTTATTTTTTTCTTATAGGAGGCTAGTGACATGAGTTCCCCTCTTATGGTGGCTTTGTGCGCTTCCCAGAGCATTGCTGCTGCAGGGACTGAGCCTTTGTTCAGTTGGAAAAAGGTGTGTAGTTTTTTCTTAATCGTCTTAATCACTTGTGGGTCGTTGAGAAGCGAGTCGTTGAGTTTCCAGTTATATACTGATGTTTTGACGAAAGGCAGAGAGAGGGTGAGTATGATAGGGGCATGGTCGGACCAGGTTATTGGGCCTATGTCGGAGTGGGAGGATGCCTGGAGTACATTGTTGGTGCCAAGAAAATAATCGATCCGCGAGTAAGACTGATGGGGGGCTGAATAGAAAGAGTAGTCTCTCTGGCCCACGTGCTGGGTCCGCCAGATATCTGTCAATGAATACTCTCTAAGAGTATCCTGGAATTTTTGGGCTTTTTTCTGTAGTTGGGCTGAGTATGGGGCCGCAGTCTAGCCCGATCTATCTTGGTCTGGGTTTAGAACCATATTTGCGTCACCGACGAGGAGGAGGGAGGAGAGCGTCGGTTGGTCAAGGGTACTGAGAAGATTCTGGAGGAATTGGGGTTGGTTTGCGTTTGGGGCGTAGATGTTGAGGATGGCTATGGGGGAGCCTGATAGGGTACCTTTGAGGAGTATATACCGTCCCTCGGGATCTTTAGTTACTTGTGTTGGGGCAAATGGGGTATTCTTTTTAATCAGTATAGCCACCCCTCTTTTTTTGTTGGGGGAGGATGCAAAAAACGCTTGGGGATATGTGTGTTTAAATGTGTTGGGCGGGTCTGTGTTGTTAAAATGGGTCTCTTGGATACAAATTATGTCTCCTTTAGTCTTTTTAAATTCTTGGAGGGCTAATTTGCGCTTGCGGGTTGAATTAAGGCCCTTAACATTTAGGGAAATGATCTTAATTGACGCCATTAGTGCGGGGGGGGTCTCGGGGATGAACCCCTGTCCCTGAGTTATTCCCACGTCAGGGTTAGCTTGGGCCTTAATGTGTATATGCAGGGGGGAGTTTTTGTTGTTCCAGAGGTAGGCACTGATGAAGGGTCGTAGGGGGGGGGGAGGGTGGAGGAACAGGAGGGTGGGAAGGGAGGGAGGACACAAAAGGACAAGAAAGAAGGTGGGCTATCCTGGAGCCCGAAAAAGATTCCTCTTGACATTCTGGTGTCAAGGATATGGGGTACAATAAGACCCCTGGGAGACCTTTCGGGGCGTCACTCACAGATCGCAGCCAGCAAGCAAAGCCCGGCGCCCCCACTAAGTTGCGGGCATAGGGGGAGGGGGGGGACCATAAGTGAGAGGGTTCATCTAGGGCCTTTGGGGGGCTTGCTCTCCTTCGTCTTCTTCTATTTTTTCCCCCTATACATCCCTTACAATCGTTGTTTTTTCCCCTTACGGTAGATTTGCAATCGGGATTTTTAAATTGAGAAACTGGAAATGCTGGTCACAAAAGTCAGAGCGCCACAATATGATTAGATGGGTTTCATTAACATATGATTAGATGGGTTTCAGTTTTATATGGAAAACAAGGTCACAGCAGCAGTAGAACACAAATAATTGAGACTGAATAGAAGTAAGATGTAAAAATATATTCCAGTGAAGTTCTATCTTCTCGTCTTCGTTTAAGATGCCCGGTAAAGAACTTTCGCATCTCATTCTTATCCTGACATTATTATTTAGTATTTATACCTTTTTCCTCGTGTATATATCCAATCGTTACAGAAAGATTTTTATATTGGACATGGTCTTCCCCAACGTCTCATGCTTTCTGGTGGATTGCTAAGGCCTCCCTACTCTTACTTCCTTTTTGTTTTTA